>NW_015542455.1:78434-84169 GCF_001515605.1 Sinocyclocheilus anshuiensis
CACACACACACACACACACACACACACACACACACACACACACACACACACACAAACACACACACACCCAGAGCAGCCATGGAGCAGTTGGGCCTTCTGCAGGGACACCTCAGTCGATGGTATTGAAAGTGGAAGAGAGCACGGTTCATTCACTCCCCCCACCTCCCCTACAATTCCTGCCAGTTCTGAGAATCAAACCTGTGACTCAGGTTACAAGTCCGACTCTCTAACCATTAGGCCACCACAGCCTCCTAGGTTATGCCCCAGCTTCTTGTCTTCCTCAACCACCTGCAGAATGTTCTGATAATGCTGCTCTGATCTGGCTGCATCAAGGTAATCAACACTCAGCTTGATGCCACACACTCAAAATCATTCACAACGAAATGGTGGTGGCAGTGGGCAGTTGTGGCCTAATGGTCAGAGAGTCGGACTTGTAACCCAAAATGGTGTGGGGTCGATTCTCCGTACCAGCAGAAATTGTAGTTGGGGGGGGGAGTAAATGAACAGTGCTCTTTTCCACCTTCAATACCCACAACTGAGGTGTCCTTGGGCAAGGCACAGAACCCCAAATTCCTCCCGGGCGCTGCAGCAAATGGCTGCCCACTGCTCTGGGTGTGTGTTCACAGTGTGTGTGTGTTTGTTCACTGGGTGAAATGCAGAGGACAAATTCCCAGTATGGCCTACACCTCACTTCAATAAGTAAAGAAACATAAAGAATTAAAAATTATCCAATAGTACCAGAAACCAGTTATTATTTTTGTTCTTTTTAAACGTACATGCTTATTTGTGATGCTGTAACAATATTTTGCATCACATGTGGACCTGGTAGATGATATTCATTTTTTGAAATATTTTGCACATTTGCTGTCTAAAGGCCTGGACACACCAAGCCGACTTCAAAGAACTAGCGGCGATGAAAGCCGACAGTGTTGTCACCTCGCGTCGGCAGCGTCGGACCAAAAAGCTGCGCTCGAACACACCACACAGACTACAGCTGACGGCAAACTATCACGTGCGTTCTGCGCATGCGTGAGAGGAATTAACTGTCTATATCAGGAGCTATCAATAGTATACAGTATATTCGTCATTCAAAAGGTGAAACCGAAACAAAGATATACGAGATAAACGCAGATATATACGAAACGTAAACAAAGCAGCACTTGCTTACCATTTTGAATATCAGTAACGTTGATAACTTTAATCATTTTAAGCAGCTCATGTTGTTACGAAAACATTCGCGTATTAGAATGATTGGGAAAGATCACGTAACATTTAAACAGCCTTCTGTCTTTACCGCCTTCATTTACGTGCTTGTTTTCATCACTTTCGCTTTAATTCTCGGGCACTGACTCGTTCGCTAAACTGAACATCCAATCAGAGCTCTCACTCGTGCCGACGGTCCCGATGGCCTCGACGAATCGGGCAAACTGCTGCCAACGTGAGCCCGACGAGAGCCGACGAGTGGAACACACCAAACAAACTAGCCCGACCGTCGCTCGCCGTCGGCCCGACGTTGGCCAACGGCCATTAACTTAAGTGGAATGAATTTATGCTAGGACCAAAAGTGAAAATCTTACATTTGATCTTACTTTTTGATGCACCCTAAGCAGCACATCTGGTCTTCAATCAGTCAAAGAGAACCCACATCACACTCATACTGATCTCACCCCACTGGCTCCCAGTTGCAGCCAGAATTGGCTTTCAGAATCTGTCTTTCAGGACTGCCACTGGAACGGCATCCACCTACCTCAATTTGCTCCAAGAAGTTTATGCTCATCCTGCCAGCTACAGTCAATGATTTAGCAATGTCGTCTTTATTGAATATTGTTGGCTCTGTGACAAATTTTGTTCTTCTGTTGTAAATCCATAAATGTCAGAAGTAATATCTTGAAATTAATATTTGATGCCACAAGTAGCCAGTGGAGATAATGCAGAAGAGCAGTGATGTGTGAAAGGACACACACTTGTACCAGAACATCCTCAAGACTCTGGTGGTGATATGAGTGATGATGACCAAATAAAGGATTGTAATAATCAGCCTACAATGGCAGAAGAGACTAAGGAGGCTGCCTAAGCAAATCACTGCCCCGTAAGAAAAGGAGAAAATGGGAAAAAAACACACCAGAGGACACCCTTGAGTCTTTTTTGTTTTTTTTATCTTTGGAGGACTACTGGCACCACAAATCACACTTTAATGTTGTAGCTCAAACCATGCCAAAGAAATCATTCAAGCATTTATTCATTTAATGATAACCAGCAGTGCAATGACAATCCAGATTGATTTTTACAAAATCTGCCCCATCTTTGAGATGCTTCAAGAGCAGAGTCTCCTGATCCCATCCACTTACAGGCGCAATGTGGATGAAATCATGATGACATATAAAGGCACAAGCTTGCATTCTCTGCCAGTATATTGCCAACAAGCCAGACAAGTGTGGCTTTAAATTGTTCTGACGGGCCAGATCATCTGGCATCATCCATGACTAACTGCTTTGTCAAGGCACATCCACATTTTTCAGTATTGTTATAAGTCAGGGGTGTCCAAACTCATTCCTGGAGAGCCAATGTCCTGCAAAGTTTAACTCCAACTTGCCTAAACTCACTTGCCTGGAAGTTTCCAGTATGCCTAGTGAGACCTTTCAGTTGTGTTTAATTGGGGTTGGAGCTAAACTCTGCAGGACAGTGGCCCTCTAGGAGCAGGACTGGACACCCCTGTTCTAAGTGAGCATGAGCAGGTGCTACCTCTGGGGGCCCAAGTGGTGATAATGTTATGTAAAACCATAACACAGTCTCAGCTTTCAGTTGTCTTCTGTGACAAATAAGTATTTGGCCAAGTTTCAACTTGGTCCAGAACCTGCATGCAAACCTGGGTGACAAGTGCATTTGCATTGTCTGATCAAACTGCATCGGTGGAGCTCCCTTAACCCTCTGTAGCCTATAGCCAAGCAGTGAGGTGCCATTAGTGAGGAAGGAGATTTTGTGTTTATGTGCTTCTAGGGATAAGGTTATGATGAAGATTTTAATGTTTTACTCTAATTATAATGTTTTGATATGATAACTTGATATGATGGTTTGGTTATGCTTGTGTTCCATGATTGTACAATGCTGCCTGAGAGCATCAGCTAGATATTAAATTTTTTTTTTTGTTAAATATGTAATGTGTAATAAGAAAAGGTTGAAGGTTAAAATTGATGTTTTCAATTAAAAAACAAAAAAAATCTGCATAAAAATGACAAATGTTTCAATATGTCTCTACGATGTTACCTTCAGACAACAAACATTTAATAAATAAAATAAATGAAAATGTTTATTGATATTGTTTTAAGCAGGAAAAACATCACAAATATTTTTTTCCTCAGTGATATCAAATTGCATACCATATAGGGTAAATGACAGAATGAAGAAAGGATGTGGAGCTTTTGATTACAGATCTGCTAAAGGGGTGATTGCTGTAAAATAGTTTGACAATTAATGTGTCAACCTTGTGAGCAATGACTGTGGGATCATGACTCATTCAAATCAAGTCAAGTCGCCTTTATATAGCGCTTTATACAATACAGAATGTGTCAAAGCAGCTTTACAGTGTTAAGCAGGAAAATACTGTTGATAATGTAGGAGGACAATAGTAAACAGTTCTGTTCTCTTCAAATGGTGTGTGCAATCAAGCCGACAATATTCCTAGAAATTAAGTGTCCCCAACTAAGCAAGCCAAAGGCGACAGTGGCAAAGAACCAAAACTCCATCTGTGACAGAAATGGAGAAAAAAAAAAACCTTGGGAGAAACCAGATGTCAAACAATGGTGCCAGGGCTCTAGACTCATTTTTCCCACTGGTCATGCTGGTATGACTAACTTTTCAGTTGGTCGCACCAGTACATTGTTTGGTCGCATTTTTTTAAATTAATTGCAATATCTATCTATCTATTAGGCTTGCTGCAGTAGTCGATGTTACCGGTTTTACCCAGTGTTCGCTCATACAATGAATACATTACTTGCCCGCAGTACTGCCCCCACTGTTATTTAGCTTTTTTTTTTTTAAATAAATGAAAACCATTTAGTTCAGTTGGACAACAGATGCTACAATTGTAAACTGAAAGTGTCTGCTCTGCTCCATCCAGCGCGTGCTGCAGCGCAGCAGCACAGTGCAGCAGGAGTCAGATTGCACTGATCACGTGAAGAGAGTCAGAAATGCACTGTCAGTGCGAGCACTTTGGGTGTAGACGAGCACGAAGGTGTGCATGGCAAAAATGACGAGGATACAAGTCTGGGCGGCATGTGGTGTATGCTAATGTACGTTAATAAACATTATACATGCTAGTTTGTCATTGTACTGTTTCATTGTTATTGTGAATTTCATTAACACTAGAACCGCCATGGGGTACATTTTACCCATGGCTGTTTTTCAAATGTACATAACAGATTTTCAACAAAACATTCAAGTCTTCCCAGTCATTGACTTTTACTAAAATAATGTAATTTACAATCCAATGTTGTTAAAACCAGATCAAAAAACGGGGCATTTATACATATAAGCACCAGCAGGTCAAATTTACCCGTATATGACGCATGTTTTTTCGCACTCATTTTCTTGCCGCTTATGTTTTAACATTGTACATTTCTAGGCAACGCCTTTCACTCATTGATTTAGCGGTTATCAGTTTCATAAAGTCAAAATGACTAAAAGAAGGCGATTTATGGAAGGTAGGTATTAGAAACACTAAATGCCATGAGTGATGGAGAGTCTGATGGTAAGTTATGCATCCTGGGTCGGCTCAGCATCTGACAGTGATCCAGACATCATATTTACATGTTTTAGCCTAATGTTACTCATAATTGGTCAAACTTTGGTTTTATTATTTAATTTTTGTCTTGCCATATTGTTTATTGATCTCTTCTGTGTTGCTATTTATTCTAGTCTGGCCGTTTCCTGAAGAAAAAAAATCCGATCTATGATGTAGTTTTTAAAACTCGCCGCAGAATGAATGATTTCTGCGAGATCTAATGAGATATATTCGAATTCTGCATGCATTTCTCTGTTATAAATAGGGATGCTCCGATCCGCCGTTTTCGCCTCCGATACCGATACCTAGGGTTCGGTATTGGCCGATACCAGGGAAGTTTTTTTTCCCTCATTGAAATAAATGTAGAATTTATATATCTCTGTGTGTGGAACTGATAATCATTCTTTCACAATCTACTAGATACAGACTACTTCATTATAAAGAAAAATAAAATAAACAAATATGAAAATATATAGGCCTATGTATATTTATAATCTATGACAAAAACTTATAAACTAGGTTAGTGGTAATTCGGCAGCAAAAGTTATTCTAGAAAAATCAGTGCACAATAATTTTAGAAATCCAAACATTTAGTGAAAAAACTATATTTTGTGGGGAACAAATAAAAGTGTTGCACTAAATATGGTAAAATGTTACACATTGCTATTTGTATTATAAAATCCATTAATTTAAATCATTCATGAATGCATTTATATATATAAGTATATACTATCAAATTAAAATACATTTCTTTTAAATGTATAGCATATTTTTTAATAAGGCAACAACATATTATAGATACGATAGGACAAAACAAATACAGTGCAGCACGAACTGTTTTTATACAGTCTATGAGCACGAAGCGCTTACAATGTGCGCATCCGGTGTGCAGAATGATGCGCTTGAAGCAACATGGCATCACAGCCTGAACACAAAATGATCTTGGAGAGAGCTT
>NW_015542455.1:84316-92232 GCF_001515605.1 Sinocyclocheilus anshuiensis
ACTGAATATCCAATCAGAGCTCTCACTCACGCCGACGGTCCCGACGGCCCCGGCCGACGCCGATTCAACATGTTGAATCGGGCAAACTGCCACCGACGTGAGCCCGACGAGAGCCGACGAGTGGAACACACCAAACAAACTAGCCCGACCGTCGCTCGCCGTCGGCCCGACGTTGGCCAACGGCCATTAACTTAAGTGGAATGAATTTATGCTAGGACCAAAAGTGAAAATCTTACATTTGATCTTACTTTTTGATGCACCCTAAGCAGCACATCTGGTCTTCAATCAGTCAAAGAGAACCCACATCACACTCATACTGATCTCACCCCACTGGCTCCCAGTTGCAGCCAGAATTGGCTTTCAGAATCTGTCTTTCAGGACTGCCACTGGAACGGCATCCACCTACCTCAATTTGCTCCAAGAAGTTTATGCTCATCCTGCCAGCTACAGTCAATGATTTAGCAATGTCGTCTTTATTGAATATTGTTGGCTCTGTGACAAATTTTGTTCTTCTGTTGTAAATCCATAAATGTCAGAAGTAATATCTTGAAATTAATATTTGATGCCACAAGTAGCCAGTGGAGATAATGCAGAAGAGCAGTGATGTGTGAAAGGACACACACTTGTACCAGAACATCCTCAAGACTCTGGTGGTGATATGAGTGATGATGACCAAATAAAGGATTGTAATAATCAGCCTACAATGGCAGAAGAGACTAAGGAGGCTGCCTAAGCAAATCACTGCCCCGTAAGAAAAGGAGAAAATGGGAAAAAAACACACCAGAGGACACCCTTGAGTCTTTTTTGTTTTTTTTATCTTTGGAGGACTACTGGCACCACAAATCACACTTTAATGTTGTAGCTCAAACCATGCCAAAGAAATCATTCAAGCATTTATTCATTTAATGATAACCAGCAGTGCAATGACAATCCAGATTGATTTTTACAAAATCTGCCCCATCTTTGAGATGCTTCAAGAGCAGAGTCTCCTGATCCCATCCACTTACAGGCGCAATGTGGATGAAATCATGATGACATATAAAGGCACAAGCTTGCATTCTCTGCCAGTATATTGCCAACAAGCCAGACAAGTGTGGCTTTAAATTGTTCTGACGGGCCAGATCATCTGGCATCATCCATGACTAACTGCTTTGTCAAGGCACATCCACATTTTTCAGTATTGTTATAAGTCAGGGGTGTCCAAACTCATTCCTGGAGAGCCAATGTCCTGCAAAGTTTAACTCCAACTTGCCTAAACTCACTTGCCTGGAAGTTTCCAGTATGCCTAGTGAGACCTTTCAGTTGTGTTTAATTGGGGTTGGAGCTAAACTCTGCAGGACAGTGGCCCTCTAGGAGCAGGACTGGACACCCCTGTTCTAAGTGAGCATGAGCAGGTGCTACCTCTGGGGGCCCAAGTGGTGATAATGTTATGTAAAACCATAACACAGTCTCAGCTTTCAGTTGTCTTCTGTGACAAATAAGTATTTGGCCAAGTTTCAACTTGGTCCAGAACCTGCATGCAAACCTGGGTGACAAGTGCATTTGCATTGTCTGATCAAACTGCATCGGTGGAGCTCCCTTAACCCTCTGTAGCCTATAGCCAAGCAGTGAGGTGCCATTAGTGAGGAAGGAGATTTTGTGTTTATGTGCTTCTAGGGATAAGGTTATGATGAAGATTTTAATGTTTTACTCTAATTATAATGTTTTGATATGATAACTTGATATGATGGTTTGGTTATGCTTGTGTTCCATGATTGTACAATGCTGCCTGAGAGCATCAGCTAGATATTAAATTTTTTTTTTTGTTAAATATGTAATGTGTAATAAGAAAAGGTTGAAGGTTAAAATTGATGTTTTCAATTAAAAAACAAAAAAAATCTGCATAAAAATGACAAATGTTTCAATATGTCTCTACGATGTTACCTTCAGACAACAAACATTTAATAAATAAAATAAATGAAAATGTTTATTGATATTGTTTTAAGCAGGAAAAACATCACAAATATTTTTTTCCTCAGTGATATCAAATTGCATACCATATAGGGTAAATGACAGAATGAAGAAAGGATGTGGAGCTTTTGATTACAGATCTGCTAAAGGGGTGATTGCTGTAAAATAGTTTGACAATTAATGTGTCAACCTTGTGAGCAATGACTGTGGGATCATGACTCATTCAAATCAAGTCAAGTCGCCTTTATATAGCGCTTTATACAATACAGAATGTGTCAAAGCAGCTTTACAGTGTTAAGCAGGAAAATACTGTTGATAATGTAGGAGGACAATAGTAAACAGTTCTGTTCTCTTCAAATGGTGTGTGCAATCAAGCCGACAATATTCCTAGAAATTAAGTGTCCCCAACTAAGCAAGCCAAAGGCGACAGTGGCAAAGAACCAAAACTCCATCTGTGACAGAAATGGAGAAAAAAAAAAACCTTGGGAGAAACCAGATGTCAAACAATGGTGCCAGGGCTCTAGACTCATTTTTCCCACTGGTCATGCTGGTATGACTAACTTTTCAGTTGGTCGCACCAGTACATTGTTTGGTCGCATTTTTTTAAATTAATTGCAATATCTATCTATCTATTAGGCTTGCTGCAGTAGTCGATGTTACCGGTTTTACCCAGTGTTCGCTCATACAATGAATACATTACTTGCCCGCAGTACTGCCCCCACTGTTATTTAGCTTTTTTTTTTTTAAATAAATGAAAACCATTTAGTTCAGTTGGACAACAGATGCTACAATTGTAAACTGAAAGTGTCTGCTCTGCTCCATCCAGCGCGTGCTGCAGCGCAGCAGCACAGTGCAGCAGGAGTCAGATTGCACTGATCACGTGAAGAGAGTCAGAAATGCACTGTCAGTGCGAGCACTTTGGGTGTAGACGAGCACGAAGGTGTGCATGGCAAAAATGACGAGGATACAAGTCTGGGCGGCATGTGGTGTATGCTAATGTACGTTAATAAACATTATACATGCTAGTTTGTCATTGTACTGTTTCATTGTTATTGTGAATTTCATTAACACTAGAACCGCCATGGGGTACATTTTACCCATGGCTGTTTTTCAAATGTACATAACAGATTTTCAACAAAACATTCAAGTCTTCCCAGTCATTGACTTTTACTAAAATAATGTAATTTACAATCCAATGTTGTTAAAACCAGATCAAAAAACGGGGCATTTATACATATAAGCACCAGCAGGTCAAATTTACCCGTATATGACGCATGTTTTTTCGCACTCATTTTCTTGCCGCTTATGTTTTAACATTGTACATTTCTAGGCAACGCCTTTCACTCATTGATTTAGCGGTTATCAGTTTCATAAAGTCAAAATGACTAAAAGAAGGCGATTTATGGAAGGTAGGTATTAGAAACACTAAATGCCATGAGTGATGGAGAGTCTGATGGTAAGTTATGCATCCTGGGTCGGCTCAGCATCTGACAGTGATCCAGACATCATATTTACATGTTTTAGCCTAATGTTACTCATAATTGGTCAAACTTTGGTTTTATTATTTAATTTTTGTCTTGCCATATTGTTTATTGATCTCTTCTGTGTTGCTATTTATTCTAGTCTGGCCGTTTCCTGAAGAAAAAAAATCCGATCTATGATGTAGTTTTTAAAACTCGCCGCAGAATGAATGATTTCTGCGAGATCTAATGAGATATATTCGAATTCTGCATGCATTTCTCTGTTATAAATAGGGATGCTCCGATCCGCCGTTTTCGCCTCCGATACCGATACCTAGGGTTCGGTATTGGCCGATACCAGGGAAGTTTTTTTTCCCTCATTGAAATAAATGTAGAATTTATATATCTCTGTGTGTGGAACTGATAATCATTCTTTCACAATCTACTAGATACAGACTACTTCATTATAAAGAAAAATAAAATAAACAAATATGAAAATATATAGGCCTATGTATATTTATAATCTATGACAAAAACTTATAAACTAGGTTAGTGGTAATTCGGCAGCAAAAGTTATTCTAGAAAAATCAGTGCACAATAATTTTAGAAATCCAAACATTTAGTGAAAAAACTATATTTTGTGGGGAACAAATAAAAGTGTTGCACTAAATATGGTAAAATGTTACACATTGCTATTTGTATTATAAAATCCATTAATTTAAATCATTCATGAATGCATTTATATATATAAGTATATACTATCAAATTAAAATACATTTCTTTTAAATGTATAGCATATTTTTTAATAAGGCAACAACATATGATAGATACGATAGGACAAAACAAATACAGTGCAGCACAAACTGTTTTTATACAGTCTATGAGCACGAAGCGCTTACAATGTGCGCATCCGGTGTGCAGAATGATGCGCTTGAAGCAACATGGCATCACAGCCTGAACACAAAATGATCTTGGAGAGAGCTTCACCGAGCCGACTGCTGTAACCGAACACGACCAGGGTTTAAAGGCTGAACGAATGACTGACAGCCACAGCGGAGAAAAGAGTTTGTGTGAACTTTAATGTAAGGGCTTAAATATTCATATGTAGCTCACATTAAGCTATCGTATGGCTTCAGAAGTAACACAGAATAATTCGCACAATCGAAAAAAGAAAAAAGGAAAAAAAAATCTCGGGTTTGGATCGGCCCTCTCTGTCCAATACCCGATCTGAGAAAAATGGCACTATCGGAGCCGATACCCGATATGAATATCGGATCGGCGCATCCCTAGTTATAAACAGATCAAACAGTGCTGATGTACATCAGAAATCAAGAAGTAGTAATGATAACTATAACAATGCAAGGTGTTGTGGCTGAAATAGTCGAATGTTATTACATTATTCATTTTAGGGTTTGTACAACTTTTTGAGAGAGAAATTCAAGCAATATTCAGTGACTTTCAAGTATTTCACACAACTATTTCAAGCACTTTAAAGCTCTTAAAATGATCCAGTTTAATTATTTTTAATGGGATGACCAAAATATATACTTTGTGCTAAACAAACACTTCAAATTATCTCTATAACCAGTAGATGGCAGCAAAGGAGCACTTATTGGCATATTAGTCATTAATTTCTACTTTTTGCTTTATATTTTGAAATGATAAAATTAGGGCTGAGCGATTAATTGCATTTGCAATAATAACGCAATATGAAAAAAAAACGTGATTTTTCGATCGCAGAGGCTGGGATTACACTCGGTCACGTGACACGCGAGAGTAAAGAGGTGTGTTCAACTTGAAGATCGATCGGTGTATGACATCAAAGTATGAGAGAAAGCATAAGGAGACGTCCGCGCTCTCTTATAGCTCTCGCAGTTCTTTGATGACACACCGTTCAGTCTTAGCAGCGCTGCTTCAAGTCGAACACATCTAAGCAAGTCTTCAGAGGAAGCAAGTTGGCACGCTACAGTGTTGCCAAGTCCGCGGTTTGGGGAACCCCTCCAAAAAACTTGTATTTTACCCCCTGGATTTTTACCGGTGGATCCCCCCCTCGAAATGAGATTGGGCTAATTTTGAGTAGCAATTGGGCGGGTTTTGTTGTGAAAACCTGGTAACCCTGGCACGCTACACTCGGAAATGTTTGAAAGTGTATATAATTAACGTACTTCATAACGGCACATTGAAATTACTCAAGCAGTAACAGTGTTACGGTGCTTTTCATTACTGAAGACTTCGACCTTAAAATAATATATATAATAAGGTAATATATAAATTCTTATTTATTTAAAGTCTGTCTAAAGCAGCGGTTCTCAAAGTGTGGGGCGCGCCCGAGTATTGCGGGGGGGCGGGGGCGTGCAGGCCATCATCAGAAAAAGAAAATAAATAAAACTGTAAACAGCCAAATGATGTAACTTAGAATGGGAGATGGATTGGATTTGTAAAAGGGAAGAGAAAATCTTCACTCACCGTGTCTATACCGGACGCTACAGTTGTCATGTCGCGACAAAGCAACCGTTGCAAATAATTTTAACTTTGTGTCAGTACGTCATAAATAGAACAAGGCATCAGTTTAATGTCGGGCTGCGTCGCACAGCATCCAGTGTACACCGCGTCACTGATTATAATGGGTTCTACTGTATTTTGCCACTCGCGTCCAGTGTAGACACGGTGTTTAATGTCGTTGGTGAGGAGGAAAGCCTGTGTGTGTCCTATGCCTTAGCGGACAGCATGAAACCCACAAAAAATAAATAAATAACTGAGAGAATTATAATAATAATAACAGTTATTCTCTATATGCTATTTTTCAATGTTTCAAGTGATGCAGGTGTTTTTTTTTTCCCTGTAGGTTTTTAAATTCAAAAAACATAAATTTTTCATAATGTTTAGTGAAATCATTTGTTAGTCTGAGGTGGAATGGGGATTTTTTATAGGTTTAAAGGGAGGCGCGACCAAAAAAGTTTGAGAACCACTGGTCATAATTAACAGACAGTGTTTAAAAAGTGCAGTCCACATGTTTACATGTTTATTACAGTGACTTTGAATTACCTAAAGTAGTATGGTAAAGCAACAGATTTGTTTTTATAGTTCTGCAATCTACTTTAGTTTGTGTAATTTGTTACTGACTTTCATATTAATGTTTACACCAGGCTTATTTGTCAGTTCTTTATGTTGTCATACAAGGTTGGAAGTTCAACAAATCAGTCAATATATACTGTGATTGTATTTGATAAATAAAAATGTCCAAAATCGTTCAGCCCTAGATAAAATTCACTATTATAAAATATCAAATAAAAAAAAAATTGTCAGAGTTTTGCACTTTTTGTGTATGAAATAAAAAATGTCACAAAGTGCCTTAAACTTTTTTTTTTATATCACACATCAAGAGCATTACTTTTATAATCACTAAAGTTGTCGGTAAATTCTGTATAATACTGTAGAAGAATAATGGTACATTTAATAAGAGTAGAATTTGTTCATTTTCTATATGCAATAATACATAATTTTGCACGTTACTGTTGTTAATAAAAGTAAATTTTGTATGCTTCCCAACTCAAGCTCAGTGCTTTACTGTCAAATGCGCATTACCAAGAAATAAACGCGTTACATTATTAGAAACTGCACTTATTAATGCAAAACAGTAATTTTGTGATTAAATTATCTTTCTTTTTAAAACATTTAGTCATTATGCAGACGCTTTTATCCAAAGCGACTTATAATTGGGGAATACAAAGCGATTCTTCTTAAAGAGACACAGGAAGTGCTTGTAAGTTTTAGGCATTGCACCAAGTTTTAGGCATTGTTCAAATAAGTACAAGCTAGAAAGGGAAGGAATAAATAAAGAAAAAGAAAGTTTTTTTTTCTATTTCTTCGAAAGAGATGAGTTTTCAGCTGTTGCTTGAAAATTTTCAGGGATTCAGCATTCCGGATAGGGGTAGGAAGATCATTACACAAGCCAGGAATGGTGAACGAAAATGTTCTGGAAAGTGATTTTGAGCCTCTCTGTGATGGTACCACGAGGCGTCGCTCACTAGCGGATCTCAGACTTCTGGAGGGGATGTAGATTCGTAGTAGTGAGTGGAAGTAGGTGGGTGCTGAGCCTGTGACTGTTCTATATGCAAGCATCAATGTCTTGAACTTGATGCGAGCCGCAAATGGTAGCCAGTGCAAGGAGATAAAGAGAGGTGTAACATGGGCTCTTTTGGGCTCGTTGAAGACCAGTCGTGCCGCTGCATTCTGAATCATGTGTAGAGGTTTGACTGTGCTTGATGGAAGTCCAGCCAGAAGAGCATTGCAGTAGTCCAGCCTAGAAATGACAAGGGCCTGGACAAGAAGTTGTGCAGCATGCTCCGTTAGAAAGGGCCTGATCTTTCTGATGTTGTACAATGCAAACCTGCAAGATCGAGCGGTCTTTGCAATGTGGTCTTTGAAGGTCAGCTGGTCATCAAAGGTTACACCAAGATTTCTGACCGAAGTTGATGGGGTAATTGTAGAAGAACCTAGCTGGAT
>NW_015542455.1:92242-93202 GCF_001515605.1 Sinocyclocheilus anshuiensis
ACATGGGCTCTTTTGGGCTCGTTGAAGACCAGTCGTACCGCTGCATTCTGAATCATGTGTAGAGGTTTGATTGTGCTTGATGGAAGTCCAGCCAGAAGAGCATTGCAGTAGTCCATCCCATAAATGACAAGGGCCTGGACAAGCAGTTGTGCAGCATGTTCCGTTAGAAAGGGCCTGATCTTTCTGATGTTGTGCAATGCAAACCTGCAAGATCGAGCAGTCTTTGCAATGTGGTCTTTGAAGGTCAGCTGGTTATCAAAGATTACACCAAGATTTCTGACCGAACTTGATGGGGTAATTATTGAAAGACCTACCAGTGAGGTAGGATTCAAACCAGCGAAGTGGAATCCCTGTGCTGCCCAGTGATGAGAGGGTGGACAGGAGGATCTGAAGACTGACAGTGTCAAAAGTAGCAGATTGATCCAGTAGAATAAGAACTGATGATTTGGAGTCAGCTTTTGCCATCCGCAAGGCTTCCGTAACTGACAGTAATGCAGTCTCAGTTGAATGGCCACTCCTGAAACCTGACTGGTTAGCATCTAGTTTGTGGTTCTGTGAAAGAAACAATGATACTTGGTTGAAAACAACTCGTTCGAAGGTTTTTTGCTATGAAAGGAAGGAGAGAGACAGGTCTGTAGCTATCTATAAATTGGGGACAGAAGGAGAAGATGGAAGTTTTAGCAGTGGGTGTGGTTGGTTTGAGGTCCTGTGTGTGTGGGGCTGAGAATTGACTACTGATTGTTCTAGTTTTGTCTGTGAAGAATGTGGTTAAATCATCAGCTGTTATAGAAGTGGTGGGGGAGGACAGAGTAGAGAATTGAATGTCTTGAAGAGATTACATGTGTCTGGAGCGCTGTTGATCTTGTTGTGGACGTATGAAGATTTGGCAGTATGGACTTCAGCAGAGAAAGATGAAAGCAAAGACTGATACATACTCAGGTCTGACGGATCTTTTGATTT
>NW_015542455.1:93464-95111 GCF_001515605.1 Sinocyclocheilus anshuiensis
GAAGTATGAAGATTTGGCAGTATGGACTTCAGCAGAGAAAGATGAAAGCAAAGACTGATACATACTCAGGTCTGACAGATCTTTTGATTTGCGCCATTTTCTCTCTGCTGCCCTGAGTTTGGTCCGATGCTAACAAAGAACATCGGATAACCAGGGGTTAGAAGGGACAGTCTGTGCTGGCCTGGAGGAGAGAGGACATATATCATCTAAATCAACCACTTGATTGGCTCTATGACTCTCTCCTCTCCACCTGTAGCTGGTGTGTGGTGAGCGCACTGGCGCCGCTGTCCTGAGGGAAGAGAGGAGGATACTACGGAGAAAAGATGGGAGGGGGAAAGGAAGCATAGGTTTCGTCTAAAAGTAACCGGTATAGGAGTTGGTGGCACACTGGTAGAAAAATGTAGTTGAAATGTAATGAAGAAATGGTCAGAGATATGTAGAGGTGTGATAAAGTTCGTGAGGAGAAAGGAAGAAGTCGGAGTTGGCGTGACTGAGGCTCGTGGTAATTTATTCAGTCTAACACAGTAACAAACAAGGGCGTGTCCACACGCATAAAGTAAACATAAATTCAGAGCACTTTGGCAATATTCTCTCCGATAATAGTCCATACGCCATGAGTCCTCAGTCTGTCTCTCTCTGCCACTTCCGTTTCCCAGCGGCTTTTTACGGTCTCCCCACGCCAATCCTGTAAGGAGAAACAGGTGAATGTCGTTCTGCACTTAACCTACTTACTCACCGCTTGTCTCCGACCACTCTCTCCCGCTGCAAACCCTGCTAAACCGCGCTTTAGTTGGTTGTGGTGGTAAGTTGTTTGAGATCAAATGAAGAAAGGACTGAATGGAAGTCTGTAGCATAATAATTCATTACATTTATATAGCGCTTTTCTGGGCACTCAAAGCGCTTTATGCCATCCTCCGGGAATGAGGGCAGCAGCCCATCCAGCTCCTCTAGGAATGTGGATAGAATTTGCTCAGGAGGGTAGTAAATTACCACAACCTGGATTTTTATAGGAGCCGTTACAGTGATCGCATGAGATTCAAAGGAGTTATAATTGCATAGGGGAGAGTGGGTTGAGTATTAGCCCATCCAGGAATGTGGATAGAATTTGCTCAGGAGGGTAGTAAATTACCACAACCTGGATTTTTATAGGTTTTATAGGAGTGATCGCATGAGATTCAAAGGAGTTATAATTGCATAGGGGAGAGTGGGTTGAGTATTACCAATTGTTAGAAATGAGCAGACCAGTTCCCCCACCCCGGCCAGCCTGACATGGGGTGTGAGTAGGGCTGCCACTAACGACTATTTTTATTTCGATTAATCTATTGACTAATCGATTAATTTTCCCGCCCAAAAAAAAACAACAATTTTACTTAAGAATATTTGATTAAACTATATATTAATTAAACCAAATGAAATCCAAAAGTAAAGTGCAACATAAAATGCAAGAAGCAAGTGTCCATCTCATAGTCCAAATATATATATATATATATATTTTTTTTTTATAAATAAAATCAATTAATTGGAGATGCTTTTGATTATTAAAATTTAATGGAACCATTAAAATGGAATACAGAAAATAATGGAAAACAGAATTTGGTAAAGATAAAACTGTAAAACTCAATTAATTAGACAGGCTTTTTGATTAAT
>NW_015542455.1:96842-98927 GCF_001515605.1 Sinocyclocheilus anshuiensis
AGGTTAAAGTAGAGCATAAAGTGTCAGTTGCTGCATTCACATCCAGAGATGAGAAATGGGTAGGTGAGGGAAGAGAGGAGGATACTACGGAGAAAAGATGGGAGGGGGAAAGGAAGCATAGGTTTCGTCTAAAAGTAACCGGTATAGGAGTTGGTGGCACACTGGTAGAAAAATGTAGTTGAAATGTAATGAAGAAATGGTCAGAGATATGTAGAGGTGTGATAAAGTTCGTGAGGAGAAAGGAAGAAGTCGGAGTTGGCGTGACTGAGGCTCGTGGTAATTTATTCAGTCTAACACAGTAACAAACAAGGGCGTGTCCACACGCATAAAGTAAACATAAATTCAGAGCACTTTGGCAATATTCTCTCCGATAATAGTCCATACGCCATGAGTCCTCAGTCTGTCTCTCTCTGCCACTTCCGTTTCCCAGCGGCTTTTTACGGTCTCCCCACGCCAATCCTGTAAGGAGAAACAGGTGAATGTCGTTCTGCACTTAACCTACTTACTCACCGCTTGTCTCCGACCACTCTCTCCCGCTGCAAACCCTGCTAAACCGCGCTTTAGTTGGTTGTGGTGGTAAGTTGTTTGAGATCAAATGAAGAAAGGACTGAATGGAAGTCTGTAGCATAATAATTCATTACATTTATATAGCGCTTTTCTGGGCACTCAAAGCGCTTTACATTGTCAGGGGGTATCTCCTCATCTACCACCAGTGTGCAGCATCCACCTGGATGATGCGACGGCAGCCATATTGCGCCAGAACGCCCACCACACACCAGCTCATTGGTGGAGAGGAGACAGAGTGATGAAGCCAATCAGCAGATATGGGCTTGTCCAGATGAATGTTGAAGTCGCCAAAGACTAAAAGTGGTCTGCCATCCTCCGGGAATGAGGGCAGCAGCCCATCCAGCTCCTCTAGGAATGTGGATAGAATTTGCTCAGGAGGGTAGTAAATTACCACAACCTGGATTTTTATAGGAGCCGTTACAGTGATCGCATGAGATTCAAAGGAGTTATAATTGCATAGGGGAGAGTGGGTTGAGTATTACCAATTGTTAGAAATGAGCAGACCAGTTCCCCCACCCCGGCCAGCCTGACATGGGGTGTGAGTAGGGCTGCCACTAACGACTATTTTTATTTCGATTAATCTATTGACTAATCGATTAATTTTCCCGCCCAAAAAAAAACAACAATTTTACTTAAGAATATTTGATTAAACTATATATTAATTAAACCAAATGAAATCCAAAAGTAAAGTGCAACATAAAATGCAAGAAGCAAGTGTCCATCTCATAGTCCAAATATATATATATATATATATTTTTTTTTTATAAATAAAATCAATTAATTGGAGATGCTTTTGATTATTAAAATTTAATGGAACCATTAAAATGGAATCCAGAACTGTAAAACTCAATTATTTAGACGGGCTTTTTGATGAATAAAATTTAATTTAACCGTTAAAACAGAGTATAGAAAAATGAAAATGGAAAAAAAACTGAATTTGGAAATAAAACGGATTTCATAGTGCCCTATAATTATAATTATTTTTTTGTGGCAATAAAAATAGATGTTAGTGAACAATAGCCTTTAAAACTACTTAAAATACATATATAATAGCAATGAGGCAATAATAATTAGTTCAAATAAAGTATCAAAAGCAAGAAATCATGGTTTTATTGAACAAAACTGTTAAAATACATAATGTGTTATAAACAATAGAGCTAATGTACAGTACGCATTACATCAAAGGCCTGCAGAGGGCGCAAAACGGCCTGACGATTGTTTTTACACATTACTGTGCGATCTAATGCTTGTTTAATATTGACCAAGCATCATTTCCTTCCAATGTCCACTTAATCTTTAATATTTGGCCATTTCATTAGGACAGAAATGCTATAGCCACTGTAATTAAATGAATATGTGGACATCAAAACGTGTAAACTCAGAGTGACTCACAACTCTCAACAACATGCAGAGATGGACTTTGAGACGCTCTACACATGTAAATGATAACAGTTCCTGTGGAACTACTGTGAACGGAGCCGCTGTGTGACGCACGTACTCAACCTACACGCATGAAAA
>NW_015542455.1:100903-117226 GCF_001515605.1 Sinocyclocheilus anshuiensis
ATATTTACCTTTACAAAGGCCTATTTTTAACCTTTTTAGATGTATGCATCATCTTACATGTCAAATTATCACAATTTATCAATAAATTCAATATACACTATAGGGCTGCTACCAGACAGATTAAATAATTTACACTGCAAATAACAACAATTACAACTGCAATAAATAATGTTATGAGATTAATGTTTTAAATGCACTTATGAATATACAAATAAGAAATGTTGAGGGGAAAAATGCATACTTTTCAACAAATTTTAATAGACTGAATCATGCAGTGATCAAGCAGAGCGCTAGACTTTACGTAATGCATGCACTCTGTAGGTGTTTTGAATGTTTTTGTTTTTTTTGCGTCGTGAGAATATTGAGCAAAATAGCTCACTTGTCATGGTGTTATTTAACTATATCATGTTATGAATAAACTAAACATTTTGAATTTTTACCTCAGTGTGTTTCTTCTGAGTTTATGTGTGCGGTCACGCTCATTTGTTCTGAAGTCTCGAGACAAACAGAGTGAGCCTCAGCGCGACCTTGTATTCTGTATTCTGCTAACTTACTGCAATTCTCTCTGATGACGCAGTAACTTACCGCGGGAAGAAAAAATCTTCGGTCTGTCCAATGATTGTAAAGTCATTAGGTCCGTCAGACTGAAGATATTTTAGCGGTAATGAGACCAAAAATAATTAAGACCCATCGAATCCGAATTTAAGACATTTTAAGACTTTTTAAGGCCTTATATTAGGAAAACGTTATTTAAGACATTTTAGGACTTTTTAAGGACCCGCGGACACCCTGATACTGTATTAGAACTGCATTGCATATAATTATTTAATTAAATCGTAGCGTTTGTGAATTCACAATTATGCTTAATTATGATTTTTAAATGAGTTTAATATATTATGCAGCCTTGGAAAACAGACTAATAATGTGTTTTATGCATTCTTGTCTGTGAAATGCGCCACTTCTGGTATTTTGCCGGTTAAAAATAACCAATAAAAATAACCCAATTATTAATAAATAATTCGAATAGTCGCGCAGCCGCCCGTCTCTTCTGTTGACTAATCGCTTCTCCCAAGTTATGACAGTGAGCAAGTAGTTTAAATAGTCTACCCCCACACACCACCCCCCAGCACTACCAAACCTGCTGCTGTCGCCACCATCTGTAGAACTTAGTGGCGCTGGTGCCACTGCTCTCAAATGTTAGTCTGGAGCCCTGTAGACGTAAGCGCAAGAGACAACTTTTCTTGTAAAACGTGACACCAAGATCACAAAATCAAAAGCAAAAGCGCCTTTTCTTTTTCCTTTGCTCATTTGGATCCTCCGTCTGCACCTGTGCTATCATCATCAGTTGTGTCGGAGTCTGTATGCTGGCTTGTTGGCTCGTCCTTTCCACCAGCATCCTCGCCCTCCACACTTTGTTTTTTAAAGTAATCCGCTATCGACCTTTTCATTTTTAGATGACTTAATTCCTACATTTCCTGAATTCCTAATTTGCGCGTTTCATCATCAGTGCGCCATGCGTATGTACGTGACTGATAATGCAAGTGCAGGTAAGCAGACACAGATTGGGTGTGTGATAATGCACTCACATAAATGCGGCCATGTCAAATTTTAACTAGCACATTCTCAAAAAATGGTCGCAGTCTAGAGCCCTGGGTACAAAGAGGACCATGTAAAGATTGCCATCCCATGCCCATCACTCATTCCTCAATACAATCGGCATATGGGTGGCATTGATCTTTCTGTACACATGTACAAGACCCCAGCCAAGTCAAGGCGATTGTAATTTCCCTATTCACATACATCCTTGACTTGTGGGTAACCAAACCATTTTGGTTCCCATTAAATCCCATAGTATTTTTTGTCCATACTATGCAAGTCACTGAGAACCAAAACTGTTTGGTTACCAACATTCTTGAAAATATCTGCTTTTATGTTCCCCAGAAGAAAGTAACTCATACAAGTTTGACATTGCAGCTTTTATTTTTTGGGGGTAATAATAAAAACAATCTTCTTATTATCGCCCCAAGAAAATATAAAATGCAAAGAATTTTTTTTCCATTGCATTTTTCTTAGCGAGTATGTTAAAACATTAAAGTACCCATATTATGCTTTTTTAAGGTTGCTAATATTGTTTTATGAGTCTCCTAAAACAGGTTTGCATGCATGCAAGGTCAAAAAACACATTAGTTTTCTCAAAAAATAGATTTAATTTGACCTCATTTCTAAATGATTCGTAAACGACACGTGCGAAGCAGTTCAAAGAATCAGTCTCTAAACCCCTCATTTCCGTGAGCCCTCCCTGCTGTGATTGGTCAGATGGCGCAGTCCTTTGTGATTGGTCTACCACGTACAGCGCGTGTCGGAAATGAAACGCCCATTGCCATGACGGAATGACAGCCCCGGAGATTTAGAAAAGATACATAGAAAAGATGGTACTGATTGTACCATACCAATTCGAGCCGGAGTCTGATGATGAAACGGCTGAACTGGCTAATAGACAAGAGATTGATTCGCAAGCACGACTGGAGCAGGACGTTTCTCAGTGGTAAGTGTCAAGTGTTAACAAGTTTGTGGTAATTATAAGATGTGATAAAACAAATTTACTCTCACAGCGTAGGACACAGCGTCTTCTCGACATGATGTTAATCACACGGAAATTTTACTGTTTGTGGGCGGGCAATTTGGCGACGTAGAACGTGGGCGGACATTATGCAAATGTGTTACTTCGTGGCGTAGAGCCATAACAGAATAAGATTCGAATTCCTGACGACTCGTTTAGGCGATTGCAAGCAGACTCATTTTTTTGGAAAGACGATAACTTTATTTATCATGCACTGTCGGCTTCACAACTTTGCAGATAGTTTATGTTCACATACAGCTACATGACGCACTACATGAAAGGTAATATTTGAAAAGGCATAACAGGGGCACTTTAACGTTACACAAAATAACTGTTGTTTAGACTACTTCTATACTATTTTTACTATTTTAATGCGAGACATCTCATAATAATGAATGCCTAACATCGAAGTAGGATCTTCTAAGCTGCTCTTGAAGGCAGTATTTGTATTTGTCTGGTCATGTGACCTCAACATGTCTGTCCACGAGGTGTCCCACTCCATGACAAATAAAACCTTTTTAATCAGGACACTCATATGACATTCTTCAAAAATATAATTTCTTTCTGTAGAGCTGGACATTTTAAAAAGGATCAAATGGGTGAGTTCAGCTTTGATAATGAAAACTAACCTGTTTGTTCCTCAGTATCTTCTTGTTTCAAGCTGAATACTTCTTCAATCTTAATGTCTTCACTCTCCTCCTTAATAAACGCCATCTTTATAATAGTGTCACGTGGATCTCTGCTGCTTCACCAGGAGTTTTTCTGTGTGTTTGGATCATTTGTCATGTTTAAGATAAGAATAATTAATATAAAGAAAACTAGGCTAAATCTCTTGAGTGCATCTCAATCAGCTTCCTGGTTCAGAAGTCAATGCACTGGTAATGAGTCAGTCGGCGTTAAAGGTGCCATAGAATGGAAAACTGTATTTACCTTGGCATAGTTGAATAATAACAGTTCTGTATATGGAAATTACATACCATGAGCCTCAAACATCATTGTTTCCTCCTTCTTATGTAAATCTCGTGCATGCAAAAGACCACTGAAAAATAGGCGAATCAGAACATAACACCGACTGTGACGTTACAGTCGGGATCACTAATAGTTACGCCCCCAACATTTGCATATACCCGCCCATGTTCTATGCCAGCCGAACCTGCACAGCCGAATCATCAGAAGTTCTGCAGGTATTGTGAAGAAACAAGCGAGGATAATAGCGAAAATAGCAGCTCATGGAAATAAATGTTATGTTCCAGGCTGTGCAGGGGATGTGATGTGCAGGGATGGGTTGGTGTCTGTATTCAGAAAGGAAAACAAATTACACGTTCTAATAAAATAACGCAAGCCACTAAAGGGACATGGTTAGCTGCTTGCTAGCGGTAGCCTGTTACATTACAGTACATAAGATTTCACTTACCACATAAACAGAGTAAGGAGAGATGATGGCGAATGATTTACAGATCCTGAGCACCACTGACAAGCATCTGATCTTGTAAAATGTGTGGTAAGCACTGCCGCTGTAGTTTACACTGATCACGTGTGATCGCAAATCTCGAAAAAGAAAGTAAAAAGCGATCGTGCATTCGAAAGCAGTTTCAATGCCCCGTATATTAATAGCGGCTCCCTAATGCCCGCATTTTATATACAGTATAATACACAGTATAATTACCCAACGATATAACTGCGAGAGAAAGTATTGAAATATATATTTTCCGCGTTTCCTTCCTGCTGTGTGAGCTACTGAAATGATCCGCACTGTGAAACAGCCAATCAGAGCAGAGCTCAACATTATTATTCATGACCCTTCCAAATAAGGTAAAAACAGACTGTGATGAGTGGGGCGGGGCCGAGAGCCGTGGGAACGGAGCGAGGCCGGTGGAGTAAGTGATAATGCACGACACCTGCGCCACTCACTCAAGTCCCACGGAGGAGCTCCGGAACGATAAAAGGAGGAGTGACGACAGTGAAAAACGAATGAGGACCAGGCCTGGATTTATTTTTGTGTGCGGCAGTTGTCCGCGAGGGGCTGCCGCTTTACTTTCATTTTGTGTTGGTTTATTTTATTAAAGTGTTTAAATGTTCACCGGTTCCCGCCTCCTTCTCGATCTAAGAACTGTGTTACACAGACCATTTCATTCTAGGGACAAATCCGAATGGTAAATGGACATGTAAAACCGTTTCTAGAGATTTTTTGCCCTTACCTAAGCCACATACCTTCTATGTAGATATCAGAGAACAATTTAAAATATTGTATCAATGCATTCTATGGCACCTTTAATGTCCTTAAATGACAATTATAAAAATAAAAATAAAAACACAACAATACAAATAAATAACAATGCAAATTATACGGTCTCTTTTTTGTTTTGATTTATGTTTGGTATTACATGCAATCTACAAAATGTTATTAAATATTACACTTTCAATCATGGTTTTACTACAAATGGGGGAAAAAAACATGGTTACTATATTTAAATCATGGTAACTAACTTCAAATTAACCATGGCTTTTCTACACTAACCATGGTATTTGTAATAAAACTGTGGTTATATAACTGGTAATAGGCAAAAAATAAATAAAACAAAACATAGTTGCTTCATTTTTACTTTAATAAAACCATGGTTAATTTTCGTAAGGGATAACACTGTACACATTAAAGCATTTACAATGTAAAAGTTGTCATTACACGTTTGTTGTTCTCGCTGCATTTACACTGTTTTGAGCAGCAGGCGTCGTCAGTGTGCGCTGATTCGAGCGCTTCGAAACAATTAATCATTTTGAGAAGTACCGTATTGACCCGAATATAAGACGATGTTTTTTTCTTGGAAATACATCTGAAAAAACGCGGTCGTCTTATATTCAGGGTCTAGACTTTGACATGTCAATAATACACCCACAACAATAGGTGGCGCCAAATACGCATAAAACAAGTGTGCCATGAAATACGTAATGTAATCAAGCGCCAACCTCCCGCTCTCTCTCTGTGAAGCCAACAAGGAAGTGACTTAAACTGTAATTCATCAACTGGCCGCTAGAGGCTGGCTGCAAAAGGGAGTTAATCCCATAGACTCCCCATGTTAAAATGCCCAACTTTACAGCAGAAAAAAACATGTTTACAGCCTGGTTAAAAATATATATTTTGGTCTATATAGCCAAGTTTGCCCTTCATGACAACTGTGAGGGGGGTGAATTTTTTAATAACTCATCCGTTTAAATTATATTAAGCCTTAAAGTTCTGCATAATTAAGGGCGTGGCCACTTGAGTGACAGGTGGATTGCCGCTGCTGACACTGGCGTCGAGCTAGGTGGGCGTGGCTTCAGCAACCTACTATTAGATGGACAGCCTAAATGTCCTAATTCAGATGGGCTACCTGTTTGTTTTTGTTTTTTTTATGGTATATCAAAAAGTGTATATTTTTTAAATGTGATTGTTGGTACATTTTACCCGTTTTTTTACCATACTTTCAAAACAATATGAAAATAATTGAAGACAAAATGTGTTTTACTGAGAAAAAACAAGATTTGTTTTTTAAAAAGCCTTCTTCCAAAAGGTACATCTGGAAAAAGGGGGGTCGTCTTATAATCAGGGTCGTCTTATATTCGGGCCAGTACGGTAATTGATTCAATCAACTCGGAGTTTTGAAAAGCTCCGTTTCTCCATCACTACTTGCCAGTGAGCGAATTCGTGTTTACGGTAAACTGATTCATGATAGAGAGCGAAATTATACGCACATTTTCTGTTTCTACTCATAAAAACAACGTTCATTAATATTATGATAAATGATTACAGTGTTATATTCAGTAATAATCACTCTATTTTACATAGCTTGTAAAGACTATACAATTGCCTGAACGGTTTGTATTAACGCAACACTTTAAAAGCTTAAAACGCTTACCTTTCCACAGCCGAATCACAACAGATGGAGGAGCGTGGCGCAGCCCTATGACGTCAAATCTCAAGACCAAAATAAAAGTCCTGTTCAGTGTCGTGTTGAATAAAATCACAAGTGTACATGGAAATTGCATTTAAGAATCGCATAGAAATGCATACAAAAACAATTGAATTGTTGGTGAAATATTTAAATACATGTTCAATGATTTCAAAATATTAGGTAAATTAATAAATATTGTTTATATTATTAAGCATTATCTACTAATAAAACGGTGTGAGATTTTGCCTGCAAAAACTGTAATGTTTGGGTGCAGAAAACATTTATACCAGATATAAATTAGATTGAAATGCAAACAGTGACAAATGTGGTTTAGAGTTTAAAAAAACGTAAAAAGAGTGTATGAATTAAAGCAGAATCCATGCAAGTATCAATATCGAAAAGTTAGTGTATTTTTCTAATATTAAGTGTATATATAAAGTTGTATTGAATCTAAGATACGGGAAAAAGTATACAATATCTGAGAATAATAGTCTTTAAAGAATCAGTAGAAAATAAATAAAAGCAGAAGCAAAAAAATGTCAACCCCCCCCCTCTCCCCCTCATATGTATTTTATGCTTTATCCCTTTAGCTTTCAAGCCTCTGATGTGGGAGAAAAGAAAAAAAAAACACTTAAATTATCGTAATCCCTGAACGCATGATACAGAATACTTTTGAAAAAAAGACACTTGGCAGATTATTAAGTGAAAGTATTTTTTTTTTAAAAAGGGATAATAATACAAATAAAATGAAAGTAATAAATTAATAAATCATTTTTGTAAATTTTGATCTACATCAATAAACATCACGAGAAGACAGTAAACTGGACAGGACAATACAGCCCCCAAAACAAGCAGAAATACTGCTAAGATGAATGTACTGTTCTCCATAAGAACTGCATGTTCACTATCTATAGGTGCATACCAGTTCGCATATTTAAACACTATTCTATGCTGTTTTGTAGTATAAATAATGCTAGTAATGTGTTCACACTGAGAATTTAAAAAAGAACAAGTGCACTTACCGTATTGGCCCGAATATAAGACGACCCTGATTATAAGACGACCCCCCTTTTTCCAGATGTACCTTTTGGAAAAAGGCTTTTTAAAAACCAAATCTTGTTTTTTCTCAGTAAAACACATTTTGTCTTCAATTATTTTCATATTGCATATTTTTCCTATTTTAATTTTTGTTTTGAACGTATGGTAAAAACTGGTCAAATGTACCAACAACCAAGAAAAAAACATCATCTTATATTCGGGTCAATACAGTACATAACCAAACCAAAAATAAAGAAAAAAACAAAGTGTGAAATGTTGGACACTTCGTGCACTCAACTGTCCCAGCTTTAATTATGTAGTGGAGGTGGAGGAGGTATCAGACTCCAATTATGAATGACAAAATAAACTTACATAATTCATACACTACATGGTAGATTACATAGTGTATAAGTGCATAGTGTACAGTGCGTCATTTGGGACACAACTTATGTGTGTCTGGAGCTGCCTTGCAGAATGGCTTAACGTCTGAAATGAGAGGGCGGGACTTGATTTCGGCCTTCAGGAATCAATTGGATCGTTGGAAGTTGGGGTGTTGCTAACAAAATGGAGGCAGCTCTAAGATGCCAGTTTGCAGTTAGTGGTGGGGGTTTTCTCTCAACTGGATTCACTGCCGACACCCAAGCATGAATAAATGTTTTATTTATTAAGGATGACAACGACGATCAACGGCACAAAACATGCGAGAAAGAGAGTGAGAGAGACTGAGCACGTCCTCCATCAGGTTAAGTCATATTCATGAAAAAAAAATGAGTTTGCGATGTCCTAAGAGTAATGTTGTCGTAATATCCTAATATCTTTTCAATGTTTAAGGGTAACGTACTCCCTCATGACTGGTGTCAGTGCTATAAAGTGAAGCATCAGCTTCAGCTTTCACCCCCAAACGTCACTGATGTCACTGCAGCTGTTGGCAGTTCCAGATATGAAGTGCACGGATAAATGATTTATAATAAACACTACTGTATTCCATCAAAAAAATCAGAATTGTCAATTTTGATTTCATGCCGACTTTAAAGGATTAGTTCACTTCCAGAATAAAAATTTCCTGATAATTTACTCACCCCCCCATGTCATCAAAGGTCTTCACGTCTTTCTGGACTTAAATTGTGACGACGGGTTGAAGGTCAAATTGCAGTTTCAGTGCAGCTTCAAAGGGCTCTACACGATCACAGCCGATAAGGGTCTTATCTAGCGAAACAATCTGTCATTTTCAAAAAACAATTACAATTTATATACTTTTTAACCACAAATGCTCGTCTTGCACAAGCCCGCGATGCGCCTCTGCGACTTGACGCATGATGTAATCACGTTGGAAAGGTCACGCTTGGTTAGCTCTTCGACTTCGTGTACTCCGGTTCAAAAAGGTAGGGTAGGGCGAAAAACTCTACATTATACCTTTTTTTTTTGTAAAGGGCATTTGACGGTCTTTGCAAACACTGGAACAGTACTTCCGCCTTCTTCACGAATGACCTTTCCAACGTGACTACGTAATGGGTCAAGTTGAACTAGTGCAGGACGAGCGTTTGTGGTTAAAAAGTATATACATTTGTTTTGTTTTTTTTTAAGAAAATGAACAATTGTTTCACTAGATAAGACTCTTATTCCTCGGCTGGGATTGTGTAGAGCCCTTTGAAGCTGCATTGAAACTGCAATTTGGACCTTCAACCCATTGGCTCCCATTAGCCGCTTTTCCATTGTCGGGCCAGTGTGTGCCAGGGCTAACACCGAGCCGTGCTGGGCCAATAGACTCGCACCTCAAGCCGCGAGCCCAAAATCAAGCCGCGTTTCCACTGTCGGGCCAGCGCTACTGTAAAACCCTCCCTTAACCCGCCTCTCTGAAGCAAACGTCACACAACCCCAGCATTTCACTAGCGAGGGGAAAATGAATGAAAACTAAATCGTAAAACAAACTTAAAGTTTGTTCCTTACATAAAGACTTAAGACTTCAGCATAGATATTTTATATGATTTACGCTAAAAAATTATGCTAAAGCATGCTAAATCAAACTATTTATCATAATTTCACATTAAAAGAGAACACACATATGCCTACTTGTCCAGTCGCAGCTGCTCAGTTTATTTGTGACGACAGGAATGCACAAAACAACTCATATAACACTACAGAAAAATACTGACAAACCCTTGTGTGTTTCTGTCAAATTTCTTTAGAAAGAATGAGCATTAATATTAATTTTCCACGATGCATGTAATCTGAGGAGGTTTGACTGCTTGCTATCCCATCTCACTGTACTGTTATACGAGTTATATGAATTACACAGAGTATATGAAATTTATGACATGCGGATGCAGAAGTCCGGTATAAACAAAGAGACATGGAGGAGGCAGCAATATTAAACCAAATAAATACATGATTATAACCATATATGATTTGTCTTATTTCTTCAAGCGGTCTCTGGTATTTTCATAATCATAACGTGTTCTTATTATAGCGATTATATGTAGCCTTAAGCATCGCGTATAATACATTTCTGCCTCATACGGTGATCAGAATTCCCATCGGGTCACAATCGATTCAGCCCACTCGATTCAGCGCTGGGTTATTTGAAGACAGTGGCAGGCTGTTACGTGCTTTTCATACTTGTGCTTGACTAATTATATCATTCTGTTTAGATTAAAAAAAAACTTCAGTGTGCTTTTTATTGGTTATATATGGTGTCATTCTCTGAAGTGTAAAAAAAAAAAAAAAAAAAGTATAATAATAATAACAATCATTGGCGACTCGTCAGGGGAGGCACAGCTTCCCCAAAATTCTGAGGTGAAAATGGGAGGACAACGATTTAATGTTAGTAAAATTCACAATTCATTTCAATTCATGTCTCAGAATGTGTATTTTTTGTTTGTAATTTCACAGCTGTAATCCCATAACATTCAAGATTCAAGATTTTTATTTGTCACATACATGGTTATATAGAGAATATATGACCAGCAGTGAAATGTAAGTCAGGTCCGCTCCATGGACAGTGCAATTTTTAAAGAATACAAACACAAGAAAATTATATATAAATATAGATATGGAAAAAGTAAGATAAAAAAAAGAATAAAATAAAATACACAGGACAGTATACTGTAGACTTAATAAATATTAAGATGAGCAGGAATATACAAGAGAAGAATGTGCAAACAGGTTGTACAGGGTAGTTACATAGCAGCAATAGAGGTAAAAAAGTAAATAAATAAAATATTACAGAAATTGCTGTGTGCGAGTGGCAATGTCAGTATATTAAGTGTCTTAATGATAATAAGTGAAGTCATGTTGGTGTTAAGAGACTGAGTTTAAGTTTGAGTTTAGGAGCTAAGCTAGATGTTTAAGTGAGATGTTTATGTCGAATTTAAGTGAGTTTTTGCTTGAGACAAGCAAAATAATCTGCTAATGGGGTAAGCAAAATAATTTTATTTCAAACAGAAAACAAGATTATTTAGCATACCCCATTGGCAGATTATTTTGCTTGTTTCATTTTGACATGTTTTTTCTGAAAACAAGACTTTTTTTTTTTTATATTTTGGCTGGAAACAAGACAAAAAAAATCTAAGCTAGAAAAGCATTTTTTGCAGTGTAAGAAGGGATGGATGTTTGCTTCAAGTGATAGGCCAGGTAAGTGAAATTATATTATCTTGCTGTATGCGTGTCGTATTCTTTACATTTTCTGACTAAAAGCAACCAAAAAGCCATTTTAAAGTGGTTAAGCAAATAATAATAATCGGCAGGGATCCCCAGACCAATACAATTAGTGTGCCTCTATTTTAAAACCCACGAGCCGCCACTGATAACAATAATAATTTGGCAGCGGCTATTTGTGATAGATGCTATTTACACTAAGTGAAAATAACATTTTCTTAGCGATAGATGCTGTTTATTTAAGTGCAAATAGAAATTAATTCTATTTACTTTACACTAAGCGTAAATATTTTATTATCAATATGCTGTTTACACTAACTGCAAATAACGATAGATTCTATTTACAATATGTAAAATAGTATTCCTATATATAAAAAGACCTGGAGTATTCCACTCTCAGAAACTCCATGAGGGCTGATGCATATGCTGAGAGAAGGAAGCAAAAGTTTAGATCACATGCATTGCTGACTCATGGTCTGACTGACTTGATGATATTTAGGAACTGACTGAAACTGCTAACCGTATGATGGCTTTTCCTTAAAGGGGTCATATGATGCGATTTCAATTTTTCCTTTCTCTTTGAAGTGTTACAAGCTCTTGGTGCATAAAGAAGATCTGTAAAGTTGCAAAGACTAAAGTCTCAAATCCAAAGAGATATTCTTAATAAAAAGTTAAGAGTCAACCACGCCTACCTAGAACGGCTCGTTCTAACACGCCCCCACATGTCTACATCACGATGTGGGAAGCATAACGCGTCCAAATGTTCATGCAAAGAAAGAAGGCGTAACTTATTCTCGCTGTAGTATTGTTGCCACCACCGCCATGCTGTGGAGACGCGGTGTTTCGTTGTGAAAGCGAAACTACTTTGTTTGGCCTTCCGAAAGAGCCTTACTACCCCCCCCAAAAAAAATACTTGGGGAAATTTACGGGGCTGTACTCGGGGCCTGGAGCCCTCCCTGGGCTTAACGGGGGATCAGGAGCCCTTCCTGGGTTTAACTGGGGAACAGGAGCCCTTCCTGGGCTTAACTCGGGATCAGGATAGCGCTTAAGTGGTGCTGGCATTGGAGGGTGCTCTGGAGGAGCAGGCACAGCAAAACGCTTTAGAGGAGCTGACACTGGAGCGAGCTCTGGGGCTGGAGCCGACACTGGAGCGAGCTCTGAGGCTGGAGCCGACACTGGAGCGAGCTCTGCATGGACATCCGGCGGGCTTGCCACATTAACGTCCGGAGGGCTTGCCACAATGTTAAGTGGGCTTGCCATATTAACAGCCGGCTGAATTGACTCCGGAACTGCCGGCAGAGGGGTTCCGGATCGGGATCGGAGACTCTCTAGACACCAGATGACTGTCTCCTTCCAGTCGAGGTCGGTCGTGTCTGGGAGCTCCGTGGGATGATGGAATGTAATTCCGATCCGGAACAGCGTTGCAAGGGTTTCCCCCTTGAGGGAGCTGGTGAGGGCAAGCGGCACGAACGCCCTTGCAAAGATGATGGGGTCTGGGCTCGCCTGAGCCAACGCGATAAACATTTATCGTTCCTCCATTTGGGGACGTGGAGGCTTTTCAGAAAACCAAAAAACAAACGGGGGGAGAAAGGCGCCGCTCACGTTCTGTATCGGTCCAGTATTCTGTCACGGGTTCACTGCTGAGCGGACTGAGGAGCAAGGAACGGAGAGAGACGAGGAGTACATCAATCCAAATGGGTTTAATTAACACAAAGGAATACCGAACACTCACGCTGTTAGACATGAAGACATGAACAATACCGGACCCTGAACTAACACACAGGGAACACTATTTAAACACATGACTGGATGAGGAGAGGACGAGACACACCTGGGATCAATGGAAATAAAACGGGGAACACCTGGAATCAAATCAACATAATCAGGACAGGAACAGGAAACTAACCAAATATGGGCATAGGAAGGCACATGGAGAGCAAGACACACACAAAACACGGAACAAAGTCTGACATAGCCACTGGCCAATAAATTGTTAAATTTAACTCGCCAGTGTTTTTTGTTAAATGTGTAAAAGAAATTTCAGCACAGATACATTTTCACTTGCCTACATTTGAACACTGACTGAATGATTAAGTTATAAAAAAAAAACTCTATTAATGTACAACTGATTTTTTATTTTTTTTTAATAGTCATATACCTTGTCTTTCAGAATGTTTTCAGTTGTGGAATTCACCTCAGATCACAGTGTAGCTGTAATTCCTGATGCATGGGGAAAAAAAATTTTGACCAGGTAAGACGTATAGACCTAGACGTATGCATATTTGCTACATAAATCTCACTGGTTTACGTTTTTAAATTGTTTCAGTAATACAGTTGCCACATTAGAAAATGCACTTATATTACCTAACTTAGTCACTATATTATTACAAAAATCATGGATTTTTTTTGATTTTGCAAGTTATGTCAAATATTTTGTAATAAGGCAACTGTATTACTGAAACAACTTTTTCAACAATTTGAGCTGCCTGTGAACTGTTTCAAACGTTAAATGCTTTTAAGTTGGCAAGCTTGTTGGCGGCGCCGCCATGTCGTGAAGATGCTGTGTGTTTCGTTGTGAAAGCGAGCCCGGGTCGTCACATGTGGTTGCCGCAAGCCCTCCGGACGCCGTGTGTGACACTGTGACGCATTTTATGGAAGACTGTTTCCTGAACCTGCAGAGTAGCATACAATGGGTCTGTGCTCAAAAGCTGTTCTATAAAGTGGGGCAGTTCCAACTTTGCAAGGACAGTCTGGGCTTCTGACTCACAGCCTGTAAGTAAATTTTTTATATTTAAAGAATTTGCCACTGATGATTCAAACCCGAGTAGCACTTGTTGTTTGTTGTTTCTCCGATCACAAATGCAGACATGGTTTTATGTTTATGTGGCGCGATACACAACACAACGCGTAAAAGCACAGTATAAGTCATTATAATCAGTAATTATGTCCCCACTGGATGCAACAAATGCCTCGTTTGTAATGGGTTTTATTGGTTTTGTCTCACCGTGCCGGGAGACGGCATCACACAGTGTGTTAAGGAGCGTAACATTTCCGTCACAACATAATGTTATTTTTAGCAACGTCATATGACCCCTTTAACAAATAATAACTTTTTATTCTGGACAATTGTCAGAAATTGATATACTGATATTTTTTCAAAAAGATCCTCTACACATGTCAAAATGGTAAAACGCTCAACATTTTCCAGAAAAAGTTGTATGTATCTTGCCTTCGAATTGATGTTCCATAACCCTATGTCCTTCACTCTGGACATCCCAGTTTGGTGTATTGCAGAAATCTAAAAATATATTTATATTTAATTTATGTTAGTACAATTACATGTTTAATGAATATTCTGTACTGGCTATCAGATAAAACTTTTACATGGCTAGTAGATGGCATTCAGATTATGCCTTTGTAGTGGAAATTGTATGCCATTCAAACTAATAAACAAACAAACAAACAAACAATACCTAAATGTTGTGGCCTCATTGAATGGGTGCTGTTGGTATGGATAGCTGCTCTGTAGCCCCCTGGCATGTTTGGATCATTGAGATATTAATAAATTACAGGGCTGCAATCATTTTTGATATATGGTGTATTGTGTAAAACTGCTTATCTTAATTATTATTTATACGTACCACAAAATCCAGCTCTTGGCAAGCTGTCAAGACCCCCACATGTCTGTGATGGCTCAGGTGCTAAAAAAAAAAAGGAATATTTCATTTGTGTTAGTACAATTACATGTTTAATGAATATTCTGTACTGGCTATCAGATACAGCTTTTACATGGCTAGTAGATGGCATTCAGATTATGCCTTTGCAGTGGAAATTGTATGCCATTCAAACTAATAAACAAACAAACAAACAATACCTAAATGTTGTGGCCTTATTGAATGGGTGCTATCGGTATGGATAGCTGCTCTGTAGCCCCCTGGCATGTTTGGATCATTGAGATATTAATAAATTACAGGGCTGCAATCATTTTTGATATATGGTGTATTGTGTAAAACTGCTTATCTTAATTATTATTTATACTTACCACAAAATCCAGCTCTTGGCAAGCTGTCAAGACCCCCACATGTCTGTGATGGCTCAGGTGCTAAAAAAAAGAAAAGAAAGATTCATATCATTGTAATAATACCGTTGTTATAAACCAATTACAACAATATTAATTGTTTACTGTATAAAAAAAAAAAAAAAGTATTTTGGTGTGGCCCAATGGTTTACAAATTAAAAAATAAAATTTTCTTGTACTTTCAGATGAGTTCCTTCTTGGTTCCATTGTTCTCGGTGGAGAGGGCTGAGTTGGTATTTTTGCTATTAGCCTGGTGTTGATATTACCTAAAACAATGTAATGTCTGATTACATTTCTTAGGGAATTAATTATTATTAATTCATTCAGGTTTTCAAAGGACTCGAATCTGAAAATTTGAAGTCCACCTGATTAGAACTGATTTCAAATTTCAATAGTTTACACCTTATCAACGGTCATCCAGCGAGACGTTAATGTCCGTGTATCTTGATCTGACTGTGTGTATATTCCTTGGCCACAGGTCAATACAATTATGATAATTTGTAAGCTCCTAGCGAGGTAACGTGATCTTGGCATGGTTTGACTTTAAAATTATATGACACCAGACAATGATTCTTTATAAATGAAACATGAATTTATTGGCTATTCTAAATTACATTGACCTAAGCTAAGACATACACATACACACACACACACACACATACATACAGTCTCTGAAGAATGAAAATGCTGTTAACGGAGTTCTGAGAAGTTCCCAAAGTTCTAACTCGTTTTCACGAGTGGTTTTAAATTCAGCCTGAGAGAATTCACAAAGAAGAGATTTGTCTTACGTTTACTGCTTAAGTCAATCATCAGCGTCAGTTCAGCAGATAGGAGATTTTGTTCGTTACTTGCGTTTTGCTGAAATCTGAAAAGCTGAGTTGTTCCTCGTGGCTACTGGAGGGGATTCCGTTGCTGATTGGCTGTTGATCTAGCGCCGGAATGACGTTTGGATGACGTCCTTTTGGGGAAGCCCTCGTTGGATTGGTTGCTTGCCGGGTTACGGA
>NW_015542455.1:117422-122450 GCF_001515605.1 Sinocyclocheilus anshuiensis
ATTGGTTCGTCATCTCATGATGAGTTGTTTCTGTGGCATATTAGTGCCCGTTCATGACAGAAATCCCTACAACAATTTTATTACATTTAAGTTTTTATCATTTAATTACTTTATAAACCAAACAAGAAATGTGAATTCATATACATACTGTCTTCAATATCTGTGATATAACTATCTGACTCTAAAAGGCATAAAGGTGGTCTCTTCAGCCTGGTTGGTCTTTTCTCAGTGATGGAGGAGTCTGATAGTTCAGGACACGAGGTGATTTGAGCTTTTCTCATGAGCTTATGGGCTGTCATGTAGTCAACTAAAGAAATAATTTAAAATAATTAAGAACAATTTTTTTAGATGGCATGAAAGGTACAACAATGTATCATAAAGTATCCACCTTATTTTACCCGTAAGAGCTGTCGTGGCCATTTGTAAATTTAATGAGTCTGGCTTCTGGTCTCGTCCGATTCCAGCTGATTTTTATCTGCACAAATCAGCTTGCTTTGCTGTATAATATTGCAAACTTGTGTTGCTTACCATATAATTTTAAATGTATTGACTTAATTATAAATAGACTGGTTTGTAGCACAAACTGTTTTATCGTTTACTGTACTTTGATATTCTTCTCAATATTTCCGATTCATAAGTCTTTTCTTTGTACTTTTGTAAATTAAATAAAAGACAGAGAATTAACAAACCACAGATTCTCAATTTCATGGCATTTTAAAACACATCCCAACTTTTTCTGATTTGGGGATGCATATATGACTTTATTTCTCCCTTCTGTGGAACACAAATTGAGATTTTTAGAAAAATAATCCACCTCTGTGAGTCTAAATAAAGCAAGTAAATAGGACGGCAAAGTTGATTTGTGAAAAAACACACTAAACAAACGCAACGTTAATCCATATGACCCCAGTGTGTTCTAAAGCAAATTGATAGGCATATGTGAGAAAAATATTATTTTAAATGTGATGCAAGCATAGAGGACTGTGACTTATTGCAAGTGTTTTGCTTCAGGATACATTGATTCATCAACTGGTGTCATATAGATAACCATCATGTTTGTTTTTGAAGCATTTCTGTTCATTAGAAAAAACAAAGTCATGAGTCCTTTTTCATTTTCGAGTGGAGTATCCCTTTAAGTAAATATTCTTTGTATGTGTACTGTATGTGGTTTTTTTGTTTTTGTTATTTTACTTGCTCGGTTTTCAGATGACTTCAATTCAAATGGGCAAAATCATACATCAAATAACAGTAAGTAATATTAATAACTCCATAATATTTATAAGAGGTTTTATATTTTATATAAACCTTTTTGTATAATTTTTTTTATTATAAAATATCAAACCAACAGAAGTTTATTTATTTTTTTTTATATAAAATATCAAACCAACAGAAGTTCTTACAAACTGATATTATATTACAGATTTCCAGTTAAATGTCCTCATGAAACTGGATAAAATAATTGCAAAACAGGAAGAGCATTCTCTTTTGCTTCGGCGGCTACTGCAGACAAGAGAGGAAGACACGGGGCCAGAGAACCCTATCCCATCTATTGGTCAGTTACCTGACTTGCTCTCCTTTGAGGATAAGCTGAGGGTGGACGAAGAGCTCCAAAGAAAAACGGTTAAGAATTTGACATTCTTATTTGCAGCTGAACTTTTCTGTGTGTATGCATAGGATTTGACAATTCTGTTTCAATTAAGTTCAGGTTAAATACCTTTCTACAATTGGAGGACCAAACTATGGATAGACAGAGCGGCGAATCATAAAAAAAAGACTTCCTCAGAAGTCTGGTCAGTTTAGCCTCAAAGGAAAGAAGGGGAAGAGGAGACTTGAAGAACTCTCTGTTTATCGAGTTGTAATAAGTATTAAAAAATCAACAGTATTTGCATTTATTTTATTGTATATTATACAATATATAAGTATTTTCAATTATCTTAGATTTAATATCAAGAAGCATTGCATTATAGTGACAGAATTCTATATGATTGGCAATACAAATGGGATGAATACCTGTTTGTTCAAATGTAAAGTATACTTGTTCTTCTCTAAAAACTTTACTTAAACCATTTAGGGGCAATAATGAAATCACAACCTGGGTCTACTAGCATGGATGCTGAAAGCCAGATTGCAGAGACCCTTAAACATGCACCAGGTCTGGTTAGGAGAAAGGCTAATGTGAGTATTTCGACAATGTATTATATTACTGACAATATGTATGTATAATATATTATACTTTTTTCATGTCCAGCCAACATTTTCACTGGCCCTGTCACAAAAATAAAATAGCTGTTTTTATTGTTTTTGATCCTTGTTATCTTGTATTCTCATAAATAAACGTATATGGCAAAAAGTTTGATACTAGTTAAATATAAGGTAAATATAAGGGAAACAACTGAACAAATTACAAACAATAGCACAAAAAATAAATGGAACAAAGATACTATTAAACTGCTTTAGGTTTGTAGGTGATCAGGTACAGAAATTGAATAACCAAATGTAATAACATTGCATATTCTTCACTGGATAAATTAAATATAGATGAATCATTGTTAAAGCTACAAAAGTTAATCAGTCAAGAGCAATGAGTGTTTTTTTTGTTTTTTGTTTTTGTATACACTGACAGCAGTGAGGTCACTTTAGATGTGCATGCGTCCAATATATTGATACATACGATTTTTCTCAACTTTTGACTTTCAATTATGACATAACTGACTGTTTTCGAGGATACGCTCCAAGACGGGTATTTCATTATTATTGTCCAGCCCTGGTTAAGTACTTTTTTTTTCTTCTTCCCTCAAAGTCTCAAGGCTACAGTTAAGTGCAAATCAATGTTTTTAATATACACTAAATTAATCCAAACTAAAAGCCAAGTGTGAGATTTTTAATATTGCTTTAATGTTCTGTGCAGCTGATATTGACATGACACTAAGTTTGACATTTAATTTTACAGCGATCATTTACCCCACATTTACAAAATGGTTCATTGGACCTCTTCTCATAATTTTAAGTAAGTATTCAGAGACTCAGCCTTATGGGTAGTACAAGTAGCCTAGCATTTCTGTACGTATGACTGGAGCTCAAACCTGGCTTATGTCACCCTACACTTTTCTCACTATCTTTTTCTTTCATATCTGTACTATCCTGTTATAATAAGGACCTAAAATAAAAAAATAACGTACAAAATGTACTTAAGATTTGATAGATGTTTAAAATAACTTTAAAAAGACTGAAAAGACTACGCTAATGTGATGTTTCTGTCAGGAGTCAGGTTTGATCTGTGTCTCTCTTTTCTAACTTTTGCTCTTTTTTTCTATTGGCTGCGCTCAGCTAATGGCGGCTATGTTTCTTCTTTCCTTTCATTTCTCTGCTATAGTGTGCTTTGTTTTGTGTCCTCCTATATTGGTGGCTTGCTATTTGATTTTGCTCCGTCTTGTTCTCAGCCCAGTTTTTCCTGTGCCTGCTGCACATCATTCTCTGTCCCCGGACTGTCTGCCTGGTTTTGACTTGTGCCTGCCGACTGGTTTCTGCGCTTGCCTTTTCCCTCTGGATTTGGTTATCTTTATTGGACTGTTGATGTCTACCGACCTTCTCGTCTGCGCTCCCCTGTCCGCCGTGCTCTCCAGTCCTGAGTCCGCCTCATCGGCCGGTGACCTGCTGATCGTCTCAGCTGCTTTTCTTTTGTTCAGCAAATGTTCTCAAATGCCTTTTTAATATTTATTTATATAGTCTATTATATTTGAGCTAAATATAATTAATATACTCTATATTAACGTGCGTTTTTTTCCCCCCCAAATGTATGTTTTGGTAGGGTAATTATATGTATGCAATGTTTTAATAAAGTTGGATTATATGAACTTGTATGGCATTTTTCCTCTTTAAAGTTTCATAGCAGGGTTTACGTTAAAAAGAACAATGAATAGGGATGTAACGATTCACTCAACTCACGATTCGATTCGATTCACAATTTTATTTTATTTTATTTTATTTTATTTAAGACAAATTATAAATTAAATGTGTCCTTTTATTATTGCTTGGACAAAATGCTGCACATTTCTTTGTGAAATTGAAATATAACACTATAATAATATACTAATATAGCACTTGCATATTACTGCTTTTTTGTTGGTTTTGATTGCTTCTATTGTCCTCAAGTCGCTTTGGACAAAAGTGTCTGCTAAATTACAAAATTTAAATATAATGTGAATGTAAATAACAAAACGAAATTGAAATTTAAAAACAAGTCCCAAATAAAATAAATAAGTAACACAAATAAAATAAATCTCTTCATATAAGCAAACTAAGGCTTTGTCTGTGCTTTTTCCATTTAAAATCAGAGGCAACCACTGCATTTTCAGCAGGTGGTGCTTAAAGCGTTTCCTTGGTTTCCGCTGTAAACAAAGCAGCGCTGCACATATGAACTTTAATATGCATTATACAGAGGCAAGATGAAAAGATAAAATACCATCTAAAGTTTTCTAAAGACAGTAAGTTCCCCTCAGACATGCATTCATATAAACTCCTACCCCTAAATGAATCGCGATTTGTTTAGCATCTCAACCGATTTGAATGGTCACATATTTGAATCGATTTTCAACCGGCTCGCAGTTAATTGTTACATCCCTAACATATTTATCTTGTGTGTGATTATTAAGAGATTCACCACAAAAATAAATGAATAAGACGCAGAGAATATTATACGCAGAGGTTATATTTATAATCTGGCATAAAAATAAATGTGGTTGGAACGTCGTTGCGCAGTTGCTGAATGCGCGCAACAACGTTGCTACAACCCTTTCGCGTCTTACAATTCAACGTTGCTACAACGTTGCGAGCACGTAAACAGCAACGTTGCCACAGTAATGGAACGTGGATGGAAATGGAACGTGGCAGCGACGTTGCCACAACGTAAATGTGTTTGTTGGGCCTGCCTTCCATATCATTACGCTTAACACTGGAAATTAAAGGGGTCATATGATGCGATTTCAAGTTTTCCTTTCTCTTTGGAGTGTTACAAGCTGATTGTGCATA
>NW_015542455.1:122764-126321 GCF_001515605.1 Sinocyclocheilus anshuiensis
TGTTTTGTTATTAGTTTAAGTATTTGCTATTGACTGTTCAAATGCGGAGTTTTGCGCATCGTGTGTCTGTGAGTGTGTGTGTGTGTGCGCGCGCGCGTGTGTGTGTGTGTGTGTGAGAGAGAGAGAGAGAGAGACAGCGTCACATCACAGTAGAGTCAGCTGTCTTAACCGTGGCTTGTGTGCTGCAAACACATACCAGCTTCATCACTGTGTCTGTCACACGACTCTGTTCCCCTTTCGGGCTCTGTCTTTGCATTTATTTTGAAAGATGAAGCTCGCGATTATGGTAAGGGGCGTTACATTTCCGACGAGTGCTTGCGGTGTTCGGCCAATCACAATGCACTGGGTCAGCTGGCCAATCAGAGCAGACTGCGCTTGTCGGAAGGAGGGACTTTGTAGAAAACGAAGCGTTTGAGAGAGGCGGGGCATAGAGGACCTACAATAATGTACAGTATTTGAAAAATAATGTTTTTTGAACATTAAAGCATGTCAACATATTCTGTTACACCAAATACACAAAATAATGATTCAACAAAAAGCATCATATGACCCCTTTAAAATAACTATAAAGGTGTATTTAAATATTTTTTGTTGACTTTAACTTAACTGTATTAAAAAGACAAAATTATATTTTTACTCCAATATATTTCTACTCACACTTTTATTAGATTTGCATAGCAAAGCACAAAAAAATAACAGCAAGAAAAGCTATGCAGATTGGTTACAATGTTGTGATGTTTGCGACAGAATGTAGGCATGTCCTTGAAGTACGGGGATAAACAACATGCAGAGACAAAAATTCACTGGCGGTGAGGACGCAGCTTGAAAGAATTCGCGTTTACTATAAACTGACGCACGATAGGGAACGAAATGAGACGCACATTTTCCGGTTCGTTACTCATTGTGGATGCACTTTATTCATTAAAAACCGCGTTAATTAATGTTACTAGATAAAGCATTACAGTCCTCATTTAGTAATAATTAACTCATTTCATTTCACAGTTCTCTATAAAACTGTCTGAATGGGTTATACTGACGTAAACACTTATAAAGTGGTTAAAAACGAACCTTTCTGCAGTGTGAAGTGCTCTCAAGTATTACCCAACTGCAAAGTATTTGTGATATACAATCAAGGACAAAGCCTTGGTCTTCATATTACAAAGGACTGGAAAGAACTTTTAAATATTTGAAAGTAATTAATTTGTGGTTGTGGAGAGGTCTAACTCTTTAATTTATTAACTAAAACGTATGTCGCTAATGTATTAACTAAAACTGATTCCTTATTACAATGTATATATCCTATGGCGACTAGTCCCGGTTTTTGGTGTTCTCTCCCCGGAGCTGTCCCCGTTTTTCAGCTCGTTCAAAGCAACGACCAGAAAAAAAAACGACCAACATACAGCAGGCTGCTGGTTATCGGAGCAGTCGTGTAGTGATTATTTTGACCAACAGAGGGCGCTGCGGGTTACACTGACTCTACTTGGTCACGTGTCGCTACTTCATGAACAACGTAACCTGAACCAGAGCGCCATTATCAAAAGACACATCGTTATCGCGTTCAAGGTAGTAACCTACTAACTGTTCATGTTAAATGAAAGTAATGCTGTTTGTATGTGCTTTGTAACAGGACCTCAACGAGGTGCGGGACAGTTTTGCTCAATTTTAAACGTCTCCAAAAGTTCCGCAGTCACAACGCAGTGTTCCAAACAAACGCACATCACGTGGTGAAGGTAAACTCTAATAACACTAATAATAATAACCTAAACAATACGTTTGCAATTATTACATGTGCAGAAAACACATATAATGTGTTTAAAATGAGCCTAAAATGCCAAATAAGCCTAAGTAAGGACAGTTAGTCATTTCCAATTGCAAACATAAAACATTTGAAAAGTTTAAAAGTCGTAATTGCTATATAAGCAGTTTGTGAGAATGAAAATATTAAATACAATTATCTATAAAATGTTAAAAGTAGGCCTATTTGATATCTTCTCATATTCATTGTTTTGTTTTTGTAAAGACATAATTGTGTTATAATATTGCTGACTGCGTTTTGAACCAGACCAAAAATCCTAATAATCAAACTAAAGCAGAATAACTATTAATGCTAATAATACCCTAACATAGAGCCCCTGATAAAAACCACAACAATTAATAATAAAAAAAAAAGTATTTTCCCCATTTTTAAATAATATATATTAACAAATGTGACCCTGCACCACAAAACCAGTCATAAGGGTCAATTTTTCGAAATTGAGATTTATACATCACCTGAAAGCTGAATAAGAAAGCTTTCCATTGATGTATGGTTTGTTATGACAGGACAATATTTGGCCGAGATACAACTATTTGAAAAGCTGGAATCTGAGGGTGCAAAAAAATCAAAATATTGAGAAAATCGCCTTTAAAGTAGTCCAAATTAAGTTCTTAGCAATGCATATTACTAATCAAAAATTAAGTTTTGATATATTTACAGTAGGAAATTTACAAAATATCTTCATGGAACATGATCTTTACTTAATATCCTAATGATTTTTAGCATAAAATAAAAATCAATAATTTTGACCCATACAATGTATTTTTGGCTATTGCTACAAATATACCCCAGAGACTTAAGACTGGTTTTGTGGTCCAGGGTCACAAATGAGATTTCTGTGATATTTTGACCACTCAAATAGAAAATCTCCCCGGTTTCCATTTCAGAAATCTGGTCACCTTACACTACATACAGACCGCCGGAACTGGGTGCGATTTTAGTAATGGACTGCCTTTTTCGAGAACCAAATTAGCTCCTACTAATAATAATAACCTAAACAATACGTTTGCAATTATTACATGTGCAGAAAACACATATAAACACATATAAGCAGGGTCTAACCAGCACAACTGGTACTAATCGTGACATAAGTACATCCTCCTGTTGTTTCCGTTGTTTTTTGTTTCTGTTGTTGAACGCCGCGCACAAATGACAACGCTGTCGACCGGCTTACGTCACTTCTTAGTACACACTGTCGGTGCGAATGCAACCCTTTAAATGGTACTGGGAAATAGTTCGCGCAAAATCGTTCGCGCAAAATCATCCCAGTACTTTAGTACTGTACATTTAGTTCTGGAACTAAAGCGGTGCGAAAGGCCCTATTGAGAACTTAGGTCCCGTCCACATGGAGACGCGTTTAGCTGTATACGCATAAATTTTGTATCGTATAGGCATTTCGTCCACACGGATCCGGCATTTTGGGTGAGTGAAACCTATATTTTTTTAAACCGGGTCCCAGACCGCTACGTCACGTAACAGCAACAAAAACATGAACAAACACTGAACTAATGTCTTTTTATTAACTAACATTAACACAGATTAATAAATGTATTGTTCCATGTTCATTTGTATACCGCGCACAAAGTTTATGCGCATAGTCCAAGTCTTCTCCATTTTTAGTGTATCTCTGTGGCAGAATTACAGCGCCACATGCTGGTCTGGCATGTAGGGGTGTGCGATATATATCGTCTGCGATAATATCGTAATTGTTGTTTTAACGATGTGCGATTTGACATTATCG
>NW_015542455.1:126371-130716 GCF_001515605.1 Sinocyclocheilus anshuiensis
CTTCTCTGTTTTTAGTGTATCTCTGTGGCAGAATTACAGCGCCACATACTGGTCTGGCATGTATACTACATCGTTTTGCGTCGGTTTTGTGGTTTCGTGTGGACACAGATATTTCTTGAGATGAGGGGAAAAAAAAGATCGGATAGGGAAAGCTCTGGCTTCGTGTGGACGTAACCTTAGTTTAGTACTCACATGCTGTGACAGCCGCTTTCTGTTTGTGTGCTTCGGATATGTGCGCTCAGAAAACATATATCAGAAGTTTAAACTCATATGGTTTAAAACGCATGATTTCAGCGCGATTAAAATGATAGTCTGTTTATGAAGCATTTACATAGACGTTCAATGCGGAAGAGCTTAAAGAGAGCACACTGAGCAGCAACAATTATTTATAAATTTCATGTAATATTTATTAAAATAACAATATTTTGTTAAATAAATAATCTAGGTCATGTATTACGTTCATACATATTTTAATATGAACAACTATTATTAACAATATCTATGAAATTATACTTTTTCTGATTGCCTTTTTTTTTTTTTTTTTAGAAATCAGGTCACCTTAATATATCCATCTTATTCAATCTAAGTTTCTCCCTAGAATATAAAGCAATACGCTTTATTTGGATAAAATGCATTATATTTGAACCATGACTGTAAAGGATTACATTGATTGTGATTTTAAAACATTTGATTTTGACTGTCTGAATGGAAAACTTAAAATGGTTAAAAATCTGGTTTGCATTTCCCCAGATGATCTAAAATTTGCAGTATGTACTTTGTGCTTATGGTTAACTGATTGAGTTTCATCACTTGGCAAATCTACGACCACATAGTGTTGGGCGATATGGTAATTTTTCAAATCGCCGTATCGCCAGTCCGTGAGATCGCAGATAGACGATATTATCGTGCATGGGTGGGTGGGGGCAAGAGAGAGACTGCTTGTACTTGTCATAGGCTATTTATTAGATAAGTTGCCATCCATTTAATAAGCCTCTTATTAAATGGATGTCAACTTATCTATAGTCTCTTAAGGCTGGAATACACTACACAATTTTTGTCCCGATTTTCCACTGATTTAGGCTACAGTCTGGAGAAGTTCACAGTAGTTGCCAAAGGTCAGAGCCAGTCTGCAGGTTTGAGTTGACAGAATCTATAGAAAATCAATTAACTTAAAGTGACAACCATCACTTAATATTTAAAGGTGACAACAACTATTATTAACAATATCTATGAAATTATACTTTTTCTGATTGATGTCATACTGAAGCTGTGTGATTTTCATAGAAGTGTACCCTTTAAGCTCACCTTAAAATAATATGAAATCTTAAAAAAAAATACAGCAGTATAAAACCACAGACCAGCAATAAACTGTCAATTCATAATATTATGGATGTAAAAGTACAAGCCAGTAATACCTGTGAAGTAATATATTAGCGTAGCACACAATCTTATACAACTAGTCAGCTAACTGTGTTCTGTAGTATCTGCGCTATGTTGCTAAAACTATCTTTTGGATCGAACTGTAATTATTTCACACATCCAAGTTCCAGGTTATAATTTGCAAAAGTCTAAACATTAATCAAGTAGTGAAACTTACCCAAAATAAAGGCTTAAATATCTAAAAAAAAATGCACATTTAAGGGGCTCCTCTTTTGGTGAAAGTTTTCAGACAGCTTTCAAAATGGCCCCCAGACAGTGTGAAAACATATATCTCAGTGTGCAATGATCTGATTGACTTGAAGATATTATCGTGCATGGGTGGGTGGGGGCAAGAGAGAGACTGCTTGTACTTGTCATAGGCTATTTATTAGATAAGTTGCCATCCATTTAATAAGCCTCTTATTAAATGGATGTCAACTTATCTATAGTCTCTTAAGGCTGGAATACACTACACATTAAAAAATGTCATTTATGGGGATGAAACTAGCACAGAAACTAGCCTCAATATGAAGCCTCTTATTAAATGGATGTCAACTTATCTATAGTCTCTTAAGCCTGGAATACACTACACAATTTTTGCCCCAATTTTCCACTGATTTACAGTCTGGAGAAGTTCACAGTAGTTGCCAAAGGTCAGAGCCAGTCTGCAGGTTTGAGTTGACAGAATCTATAGAAAATCAATTAACTTAAAGTGACAACCATCACTTAATATTTAAAGGTGACATATAATGAAAATCTGACTTTTCCAGGTTTTAAGTGCTGTAATCAGGTCCCTGGTGCATCTACAAACCAAGGAAACGTAAAAAAGATTAACTCAGTAACTTTGTTTTGGTAAGCCTTTTTCAGGGGCTCCTCTTTTGGTGAAAGTTTTCAGACAGCTTTCAAAATGGCCCCCAGACAGTGTGAAAACATATATCTCAGTGTGCAATGATCTGATTGACTTGAAATTACAGAAGGTATGTAGTAACAAACACATCAATTTGTTAAGACATCAAGTATGATAATACATTATTTTTTCTTTTTATAATCTGAGCTCAAATATGGAAGTGTGCTTAATGGGTACGTGAGCTTAATAGGTACGTTTACCCTACATCGCTATTAGGACCGCGCGTCCTGTGACAAGTTGCCGCATCAGAGCATGGAAGTAATCAGTCTAAAAGGTCTGCAAAATCAGTCAACGGTGAAAATCAAAAGCAGATTTATTTTAAAGACCAACAGTTTAGTTGTTTAAAATAAACAAGAATTTTTAATAAAACATGATTTGAGTTTAATGGGAACAGGGGTGTGCTTAAAGGGTACAAAAAAATAAAATATTTTTGTGTGAGAGATTAATATTTAATTTTTTTATTTTAACTTTTTGTACTGAAACTTATCTCTTCTGCACTAAAAATGTCTCCATGTTGATTTTGGTGAGCTTAATAGGTACGTTTACCCTACATCAGTCATACAGCACTCCGGACCACGCGCCCCATGACGAGCCCGACGCACCACCACAGAAACAAGAATGAGATGCGTTCTAACATAACTGTGGCATTAAACCAGGCTCGGTTAAAATATTGCACATATATATGCCGTTCAGATTGCTTATTAAAGTGTAACGAAATACCTTATATCAGCAGACGATACGTGACTGTGTTTGTGGTTGGAGACTCCTTCACCAGCTACAGGCCCCTCATTTGCGCGCGCTGAAAGTGAACACTCGATGGTGATTGGCAAATTTTTTTTACCAACTGAGGCACGAGCGCTCACCTCTCCCCCGGCCTCCCCCTCCCCTTCTCTATCATTAGCGGTTGTAATTACATCAGCAGATTCGGCACATTCGCGATAGAAAAGCGGCGCTTTCCAACTTCATTAACATGCTATGGTATTACAGCTGTGAAATTAATTTACAAACAAAAAAATACACATTCTGAAACATGAACTGAAATTAATTGTGAATTTTATTAACATTAAATCGTTTAAATTTTAAAAACATTAAAACATTTATTAACCTCTCATTTTCATCTCAAAATTATGGGGAAGCTGTGCCTCCCCTGCATCCCCCGACAAGCCGCCACTGCTAGCAAGACCTTGATTAGCTGGTTCAGGTGTGTTATTTTCAGATAAATATTCATATATTTTAATCAAATCCACTAACTTGTTTGAAGAATCAAATTAGCCAGAGATCAGTTATCAGGATCAAAAGATTTGGCATCTGTCAAATAATCTAAGATGCATTAAGCAAGATACGAAGAACTGACCTCAGGTCCAGGAGAACCCCCACCACTGCACGTTTTTGATGAACATTTTTGAACCATTGATTAAACTATTATAGAAAGTTTATTAAAGGGGTCATATGATGCGATTTCAAGTTTTCCTTTCTCTTTGGAGTGTTACAAGCTGATTGTGAATAGATAAGATCCCTGAAGTTGCAAAGACTAAAGTCTCAAAACCAAAGAGATATTCTTTATCAAAGTTAAGACTCTGCCACGCCCCCCTAAAACGGCTCGTTCTAACACGCCCCCACATATCTACCTCACTATGTGGAAATATTTGCATAATGCCGCCCAAATGTGCACGCAAAGAAAGAAGGCGTGGTTTCAGTAACCGCAGTTAGTGTTGAAGCAGCCATGTCAGGGAGACGCTGTGTGTTTCAGTGCGAAAGCAAAAGCACTTTATTTGGCCTTCCGAAAGTAGATGCATTTAGGAATCTTTAAGATTACTTACAACAGAACAGTAATGCATTTTATGGACGACCGTTTCGTGAACCTAGGAGAGGAGGTAATTCTGACTTTGCTATGACAATCTGGCGCTTCTGAATCAGCTACTGTTTTGTAGCTTAACTGTTTGTTAAGTATTTGCTATTGACTGTTCAAATGCGGAGTTTTGCGCATCGTGTGTGTGTGCGCGAGCGAGAGGGGGGGGG
>NW_015542455.1:130754-134319 GCF_001515605.1 Sinocyclocheilus anshuiensis
CTGTGTCTGTCACGCGACTCTGTTCCCCTTTTGGGCTGTCTTTACATTTATGTAAACATAAATACATTTTGAAAGCTGAAGCTCGCGATTATGGTAAGGGGCGTTACATTTCCGACGAGTGCTTGCGGTGTTCGACCAATCACAATGCACTGGGTCAGCTGGCCAATCAGAGCAGACTGCGCTTGTCGGAAGGAGGGACTTTGTAGAAAACGAAGCGTTTGAGAGAGGCGGGGCATAGAGGACCTACAATAATGTACAGTATTTGAAAAAGAATGTGTTTTTTGAACATTAAAGCATGTCAACATATTCTGTTACACCAAATACACAAAATAATGATCTTTAAAAAAGCATTATATGACCCCTTTAATACACATTTGAGTGATTCTGAAGATGTTAAGTTAATGGAGTTAATTCCAGGCTGCATCACAAGTCAGAATTGTGGACTGATATTTTTCTGAATATTTCATCCAGTTCCTTCTACTTGAAGATCAGATACATCGCACCGGCATATGGAGGGAGTTCAAGCTAGCCACAGAAACTGTGCAGAGGACTTGTCTGGTTCTCGTGAGCTTAGCTGAGGATCTGTGCCGATGGCTATCGTGCCAGTTATACTTTCAAATAATAAATGTTTACTTTCTAACAAAATCAAATTAATTAACTTGTTAATCTACTCAAAAAACCTCTTCACGAATTGATTAACAATTGTAAATGTTAAAAAAAAGAAAGACAATCTGATCTAATATCATTACTGCAAAAGACAATTACTTGGTCAAAATGAAATTGTAGCCATAGAAAGTCAGCAGAAAGATACATGCCATTCAAATTTTAACTTTGCTTTAGGTGTGTGTGAAAACAAATGTGAAATCATGGTAAGTGAGTCTGTAACCTAAGTCTTTATCGCCTGTTGATGCTTCTGTCCCATTTCTTTAATGGGTGGCCATTGTTAATGCTAATCAGTACCTGAGTTATGTGTGATTGCAGTGCCTGAAAGTAGTGCTGGGCGGTATACCAGTTCATACCGAATACCGGTTTTTATTTTTGTTACAATATGAATTTTGACCATACCCCAATACCGGTATATGTCACTTAATCAACGTTCGGAACGCGACACTGTTTGAAAGGGGTGTTGCACTGTGGTGAGGGAACAGCTGTATGTGTTACTAAAGCCCTATTCACAGGGGATTAGTATTACGGGGTGACCTCCAATCATTTGTAATAATTGCGGAGGTTGTCTGTAATCTTAATCCCGTGCGAATCGGCCATGTCTGTAATTTGTAAAGTAAAAATTCCCCCGCAAATGACCTACCATATTTCGCCGAACACCCAGGTCTCGTGCGAATCGGCATCTCTGTGATCCGGCCAGCATTTGGCGGGTCGCATATCATTTTTCGAGGTTTTTGTTTGCTGTGCGCCTTTTTATCCATCTTCCGCAAAGAATGGAGCTGCGTTGGTGTGGTTGATAGTATTTTGGGTGCTGTCGTCATATCGCTACACCATACAATTTGCAGAAAGAGAAAGCTGAGAAGGTTTTGAGGTTAATGTGTTACAAATAAATCAAACATAAAGCTGTAGATATTATTTTAACCTGGTGAAATGTAAATGACACAGCGCACGAAACTATATATATATATATATTTTTTAATCCATCTGGACCATAGAACGGGACTCTCAAAGCCTTGACATCCGGGTATAATCAAGAATCCTGCTGAAGATTCACACTCCCTGTCCACACGTACGCGGTTATTTTTAAAACCGCAGCTTTTTCTACGCGGTTTGGCCATTTGTCCACACGCAAACGCAGCACCAGGTCACTGAAACCGAACAGTTTTGAAAACTCCTGCCAGGGTGAAGATTTTCAGAAACTCTGGTTGCTCCGGAGATTTTGGCTTGTGACGTCAGAATGTGTGCCAGTAACAACCGGTAATAACCGATAATAACCTTTTTTTCAGGCTTCTGATTGGCCAACATGGCTTTACGGTTAGGGTTATATCGCCACCTGTTGGTTTGGCATGCTCCGCCTACTGGAAACTTTTTCAGGCTTCTGATTGGCCAACTTGGCTTTACGGTTGAGATTATATCGCCACCTGTAGGTTTGGCATGCTCTTGACAGTGCTTCATAGCATGAGTTTGCGTTTTCATGTGGACAGAGATTTTTTTAAAAACGGAAGAAGGAAAAAGGAGGAATGTTTCCTACATGTGTAATTGGACATTGTAGGTATTTTGTGTCAAAACTTTAATTGCACGAACATCATAATTTTTATGTTAGCTTTTTTGTACCACTGTGATGGATATACTTATACAATTTGAGTGTTTCTAATAAACTGTTTATTGCATCTTATATCTGGAAACTGAACACCATTCACTCTTAACAGTGGTAGATGAGGAGTAACACAGTATGCGGTCATATTGTTTTGCCCATTGATGAAACTGAACATACATCTTTATTCTGTGAACCATATTCCTTTCTTATGTTTTAAAAAAGCTTATATACATTACCACAGAAATCAATAAGATCAAAGACAAACCATATGTTTCCTTCAATCCTTGATACATTTGTACATTTGTATATCTGTTATTCCATAGAAGGGTTTTGTGGGAAGAAAAATTATGTTTGTAAACAAATTTCCAATAAAGGAAATCTCAAATTTAAAACAAATCACAAATATAATTTTGATGTTCAATTTCTTAATATTTAAAAGCACAGTAGGTCCCTAAATGTAAACAGTTGAGAAAGAAATCGCATGTGTAACAGTATGGATCCGTGCATTTGGTCTTGTGTAAGCAGCCTCATGTGAGCAGCCGTTCACATGTCGCGTCTTTTGGGCGCTGAAGTTTATTATTTCAATTGTAGATGTGCGGCAAGCGCGCTCATAATAGAAGATTTTTCATGAAATATATGCACGCTATAGGTAAGCATGAACGGCGCGTGAGGAGGGGGATCCGCCAAAATGAGGTGCCGGATCGGATTTCGGAGGTGCCGGATCTGGATCCGGCTTGTTCCAGCACATACTAAGCCCTGCTTACATGCTTGTATAAGACAGAAGATCAGTGGTATTAATAGTTTTGGGAATATGTGATTCGTCTCTTACAGATTCACGTGACACTATTATAAAGATGGCGTTTATTAAAGAGGACAGTAAAAACATGAAGATTGAAGAAGAATACAGAGTCAAACAAGAAGATACTGAGGAACAAATAGGTTGGTTTTCATTCTCAATACTGAACTCAGTCAATTGATCCTTAATAAAATGTCCAGCTCTACAGAAACCAAGAACATACAGAAGTACACTCATACAGAGAATAATACAGAAGTAGCCTAAACATTAAACCCAATTTCTAATTCCCTGAGATACAGGAACGAGTACTGTGTCTGCTTAAGACGCTATGGGAAAACTCCTTTTTCTCCTAATACTGAAGCCTTTTCAATAATGCAGTGTAACTGCACAGCCATTGGTTCGTGCAGTGAATTAAAAACAAACCAATGGCTCGGCAGCGGAATGGGCGGGGCATCTGGCTATATAAGCGGGCACTTCGCCATAGGATCCTCAGGTTACTTCGACTGAGT
>NW_015542455.1:134420-169444 GCF_001515605.1 Sinocyclocheilus anshuiensis
CTTTCCCGTATCTCAGGGAACCGAGGTTACGTTAGTAACCGTGTACATTCCCTATCGATACTTCACTCGTACTGCGTCTGCTTAAGATGCTATGGGGAACCAGTACAATCCCGCCGTGTTATGCTAGAGGAACGACTAATACTTGAACTTGCCTTGAGCACCAATGGGGCTCAGAGGGACTAAGTATTTTGCAGGGAAGCCTTGCAGGAGGCAATAGGGCCAAACTTGCTGAGGTCGACCCGGCGCTGAGTAATCGTTCCAAAATTGTACAGCCTCGGAACTCAGTGGGGGCCAAGAGCATACAGTGAAGAAGGCAAACGCCTGAAGCACTGGTTTTGCCATATGGCCAGAGTAAGTGTTTAAGCAGAAAGGACCTGAGCCTGTAAGGCCAGGACATCCAGATTATAAAACATGGTATATGTGGATGGCGAGGCCCAGCTGGCCACCGCACAAATTTCTGTAATGGACACATCACTAGACCAAGCCCAGGAAGAGGCAACGCCTCTTGTTGAGTGGGCTCTTACTCCCATTGGGCATTGTAGGCCCAAAGAAGTGTACGCTAGCTCGATAGCGTCGATTATTCATTTGGAAAGTCTCTGCTTCGTGACCGGAGACCCTCTGGTGCAGTCACCGAAGCATACAAAAAGCTGTTCCGACTGCCTGAACGGGGCGGAAACGCTCAATATATATTCTCATTGCTCTGACAGGGCAGAGTAAATTCAGCTCTCGGTCCTGCTCCGAAGGAGGAAGCGCCGAAAGAGTTATTGCTTGTGCTCTGAATGGAATGGCAGATCCCCCATACGCTTTACTGATGGTAATGCCAGTAGCAGAGCGGTTTTTAACGTCAGGGGACGAAGGTCAACGGACTGTAGCGGCTAAAGAAAGAGGGCTCTTCAGAGCCCTCAACACCGTGGGCAGGTCCCATGTAGGGATGGTGATAGGGCGAGGCGGGGTGAGCCTCCTAGACCCCTTGTGAGGCTGCTATGGCTGCTACATAGACCTTGAGCATCCAACAGCTCTTGCAGGAAGGACAATATCAAAGATATGTCGCAGGAAAATGGGTCTGCGCTGCGGGCCGTACACCAGGCGGAGAAGACTATGCCATTTAAGGGCATAGAGCCGCCTCGTAGAGGGTGCTCTAGCCTGAGATATTGTATTTAGCACGCTCTCAGGGAGGTCCACAGGCTCCCATCGAGAGGCCAGAGGTGCAGAGCCCACAGCTCGGGCTGGGGGTGCCATATCGTTCTGTTCGCCTGAGAGAGAAGGTCTCGTCTCAGGGGAATGGGCCACGGGGCTGCTGAGAGCAGCCGAGACAGCTCTGCGAACCGGTGTTGGTTCCTCCAGAGCGGGGCCACCAACAGAACCTTGTGTTTCTGTTCCCTGATTCGCCTGATTACCTGTGGGATCAGGGCGATCGGGGGAAAAGCGTAAAGGAGGAGGTTGGGCCAGTCGTGGGCCAATGCATCCCTGTCCTTCCTAAAGTAAATTGGGCAGTGAGAGTTGCCTTCTGAGGTGAAGAGGTCGACCTCTGCCTTGCCGAAGATCTCCCAGATTCTTTGAACCGTCTGAGGGTAGAGCATCCACTCCTCTGAGGGGACGTTGCTCCGAGATAGCATGTCTGCTCCTTGGTAGGGATGGCTAACGCGAAACTGACGTTTCGACATGGTGTCGAGATCCCGAAGTGTTATTCGAAACACCCATGTCACGTAACTAAGGCGAATCAAAGCATCGGGGTGTTTCCCGAGTGTTTTGAAACCCAAATGTGCGTTTGATTGACAGGGTCGGGAACAAACCACACAATCGCACATCTGTCTCAATCTAACTCCCACAAAGTATAAAACTGGAGTTATCGCATCTTCACCTAGTGGGTTTTCGTGAGAGGAGAGAGATTTTGCGATATAGTGACATTTATACTGTAATTTGGTGAATTATATTTAGGCTAGATTAAAAGTTATTATTAAGATATTGACATAAGCTATAGACATTGACAGATAGTTAGGACAGATATAGTGACACTTTCATATAGGCTAAGTTAGATAGTGACAGACAGCACAACAAGTTAGAGATAGGATTTCATAGTTGATAGATTCATATTGATAGATTACATAATAATGAAGGCCCACGCAAGAGATGCATTTTTGGCCAGAAGGAATGAACCCCTAAAGTACTGGAAGGAGAGAGCAGTAATTTTTCCTAATTTGTATGTCCTAGCTCAAAAGTATCTGTGCATGCCAGCGACAAGTGTCGCTTGTGAGAAGATTTTTCAAAGGCTGAAGAAATTCTATGTAAAAAAAGAAGTAGGCGAAGTCCATCAATAGCAGAACAATTCATATTTTTACATAAAAATCTTTATATGTAAAAAATGCAAGACATTGTGGCTTGATGTCATTTATTCATGTTAATTTTTCATGACCAAAATAACACATATTTATTCACAAAGAGTTCATTCAGTTGTCAGACCGATGTTACAACACATTACAAGAACCGAACAATAAAAACACAACTTTTAATTGTGTATTATAATTATATGAATATGTATGTGTCACCCTGGATTCGAACCTGAGATGTCAGCACGCCAGTCGAGTACACCAACCATTCCCCCAACTCACTTGGTGGGGTAACACACTCATATAGTATGTTATAATTCGTCAATTCTCTTAACTGATTCGTTATCAAGACTGTTGATCAGAACAATACTTAAAAATGACCACTAGGCATCACCGTAGAGACGGGTGTCGAATTGTTTCGAAGCCTCTGCACATTTACTTCGACTGTTTCAGTGTTTCACGAAGCCTCGCTCTGCCCACCACTACTCCTTGGTTCAACCTGCCTGGCACATGCGCTGCTCTTAGCGAACGCAAGTTGAGCTGAGCCCATTCCAGGAGGTGCTCTACCAGAATGAAGAGGCACTTCGAGGAGAGACCGCCCTGGTGATTTATATATGACACCACTGTCAGCTGTCTGAGCGGACTAGCACGTGGTGTCCCCTTAGGTCTGGCAGAAAGGTGCGAAGGCCCAAACATACTGCCAGCATTTCCAGGCAGTTGATGTGAAGCCGACTCTCCTCTTTCGACCAATCGCCGGTTTGCCATCGCACAGCGCTCCCCAACCCGTGTTGGAAGCGTCTGTCGTCTCGAGACGACAGTGGTAAATGTGTGTCTGGGAATGCACCTTCCTTCTGCAGACCATTCCCAGGGGCACGCCCCGTTCCATCCACTGAGAGTCTTTCCATGGGGCCAGAGCTGCTACGCAGGCCTTGTTTACCTTGACACGCATGCGTCCATGACGCCAGGCGTGGGACGGAACTCGTGGTTTCAGCCAGTACTGAAGGGGCCAAATGCGAAGCAGGCCCAGCTGAAGTACCGGAGACGCAGAGGCCATGAGGCCCAACATCTTCTGAAACGCCTTGAGAGGGCAAGGACCTCCAACTTTGAATGAGGCCGTGAGCTGCCGAATAGCCAGTGCATGATCTGGCGTGACTACCGACCTCATTCGAGAACTGTTCCCAGGAATGATATCCCTTGGCTGGGGGGACAACGCGCTCTTGGCAAAATTGACACTGAGTCCCAGGCATTCTAAGTGGCTGAGGAGGAAGGATCTGTGAGATAATAGCTTGTTGTTTGACTGGGCCAGGATGAGCCAGTCGTCGAGATAATTCAGAATGCGGATTCCCATCTGTCTCAGCGGGGAAAGAGCCGCATCCATGCACTTCGTAAAAGTGTACGGAGCTAGGGACAGTCCAAAGGGAAGGACCGTGTATTGATATGCCACTCCCTCGAAGGTGAATCTCAAGAATCGCCTGTGGTGGGGGGCTACTGGATGTGGAAGTAGGCATCTTTCAGATGAAAGAACTAGTTCCCTGGGAACACTTGCCAGAGGATCTGCTTCAGTGTAATCATCCTGAACGGCTGTCTCATGAGGGCGCGGTTCAGGTGCCTGAGATCGAGGATGGGCCTTGGGCCGGCATTCTTTTTGTGGATGAGGAAGTATTGGCTGTAGAAGCAGCAAATTCATCACCTCGGTGAGCAGGACATGTGTGTCCTTGCTGTGAACCGAGGTGGAGACCACACCACTGAATCGCGGGGGTCTTCCAGCGAATTGAAGTGAATAGTTTCGTCTTATTATCCCCAGAACCCGTTTTGACACTCACCCGTGGTACCTGCTAGGCCTCGGCCCGCGTGGCAAGGGATTGGGTTGTTTCGAGCGACAGGCCGCCTTGCAGGGACCCAACGCTCATGATAAGCGGAAGAGGAATTTTGCTCTCTTTTTGAAAATGTTTGTTTTATTTTTCTCGCTATAACAGCGATTGGTTTTGTGGGCGCTAACTGAACGGGCCCAGGGTTCACAACAGTATTTACCACAAACACATTGCCATCGGCACTGGGAAGTAAACAGGGTGCTTGGAGGCACAACAGAGACTGCTTGGGGGGTGGTCCGGCAATGGTGAGACTTTTTCCCCTCTTCCTGTCCCGCAGATTAGGTTGACGCCCGAGGCGCCGGGTCCAGCAATACCTTGGGCCGGGGTCCCTGGCGCTTAGGGAATGGATAGAGTCTGGCCGAGCGGGAGCGATGTCGGGGCTCAGGCTTAGAGGCTGGCGGTGCAGCCGATGATGCGGGCTTCGCGGGCTGCTGAGTCAGCGCTATCTTGGGGCGACTGGCAGCAGCTATAGAACTGGAGCGCTTTGGCAAGAAGTGTCGCATTGCCTGGGACGACTTCTGCGCAGCGGTGAATCGCTCAGTGAACCCTTCCACTGCAGGTCCAAACAGGCCAGAGGGGGAGACCGGGGAGTCGAGGAAGGGGACCTTATCCGCATCCTTGATCTCTATGAGGGTCAACCATAGGTGAAAGCTGCGGGGTCTGGTCCAGACTCGTCCATGTTCTGGGGAAATTTGGCCTGAAGGACCTGTAGGACCGCCATAGAGTGAAACGCAGAGGCCGCGTGTCCAGCTGACGAGTAGGCCCATCCAGCGAGCGCTGAATTCATCCTACACGGACGGGTGGGCGGCCTTTGCCTTCCAGCCGATGGCCGTGGGCGGGCAGAGATGCGCGGCCACTGACTCATCCAGGGGAGGCAGTCTGTCATACCCCTTTTCTTCGGCGCCGTCGACCGTTGTGTCGCTGTGTCGCTTTCTGAAAAGAAAGCTATCCGCGAGCGCAGAGAGGCGAGACTCATATCCTCGCGAAGAGGACATTCCGTCTCAGTAAGTGCAGCTTCAGCGTGGGTGGCGCCCAAGCATGAAACGCACTTGCCGTGACCATCAGCAGCGTGCAGGGGAGCCCTGTATGAGCGGCAGTAGCGGCGCGGCATTTGAAACAACTCCGGAAATTTGCTCAGAAATGAGCTCTTATAGTAATCGCCGGATAGCGGCAGGGGACCGGGAAGACCACAGCTGCTGAAGGCAGCTGAAGAGCAGCGAAGTCAGCAGAGCAAAAAGGGGTCTTGATCCGCTGCGAGGCTTGTTCATGGTGAAGGCTTTGAGTCTCATAGAGCGAAGATCTTGCAGTCGTTGCTGAACGAACCAATGGCCGCGCAGTTACACTGCGTTATTGAAAAGGCTTCAGTATTCGGAGAAAAATGAGTTTTCCCTATAGCGTCTTAAGCAGACGCAGTATGAGTGAAGTATCGATAGGGAACAACAAATAATTGCTACTTGTCCTCAAAAGTGCTGTACTAACATTTTAACATACCTGAACATAAATAGCAGTAAATGTACATTAAAGGTGACATATTATGCCCCTTTTTACAATATGTAATATAAGTCTCTGGTGTCCCCAGAATGTGTCTGTGAAGTTTCAGCTCAAAATACTCCACAGATCATTTATTATATAATTTTGAAAATGCCTATTTTGAGTGGAAGCAGAAACGAGCTGTTTTTCGGGCCTGTCTCTTTAAATGCAAATGAGCTGCTGCAACCTGGAAAAGTCCGATTTTCATGATATGTCACCTTTAAATCAAGGAAGAATTAATTTGGTAAATGAGTGGATCATATTGACTGTTTAAAGCCGAAGATCCTCTACACTGGTATTTTGAGTTGTTATTCTTCTCTGCTTTTAAAGTCTACCATCATATTAACTCTTTTTAAAATGTCACATCCTTTGCAAAAGCAACACAAAATCACTGTTTAGCTAAGGTTGTCATATAGTACATTTTGTACATGATCCCCATATCAAAAACCATTTCAATCACCAATAAGAACTATTGATATTGTGAAATATGAACTTCAGTCAGCATGTGTCTTGCACATGGCAGAACACCACTAATATTTAATGAAACGGGTGAAAATATTTATCTTGTAATTTGTGATACAGGTATAGTTTGGAAATCAATAAGCATGGACAGATTGTGGGTAGAGATGAAATGTATAAAAATGGCCCGGAGTCAATTTTTCCACTTGTTACTATGGTTACCATACATTAAGATGAAGATTATTTCAAGGCATTTTGTCCGTTTTTTTTTTTTTGCTGTTGGTAAATGATGCAGAGAACTTAATACTGATGGTTTCCCCCTTATTAATCAAGCAAGTGGCAAATTCATCAGCAGTCAGAGAAGACATGGAGGGGGACAGAGTAGAGAGGAGAACATTGTGAATATTTTCCATGTGTCTGAGGTGTTGCTGATCTTGTTTTGGTAATAAGAGACCTTGGCAACAAAAACTCTAGAGGAGAAATGGAATGGGAGGAAATGATACTTGCTCAATTTAGCTGGGTCTTTTGTCTTGTGCCATTTCCTCTCAGGAACTCTGAGCTTGGTTCTATGGTGGCGAAGCATATCTGTTTGCAAGATAAATGATGCTTTGTAATGCAAAAGTAATTTCACACACAGCATGTTGTGTTTGCATGTGTGCTTTGTTAGTTACTCCACTTTTCCTTACGTTTATACATTTCTTTTATTCATATTTCATGATGTTCCTTGAGCGCAAGAGTGTACCCGCTGCTCAAGAATTTCGAAGGACATCGTTATTGGCCTCTATAAGCCTCTGCACCCTGTCTGAAAAACATCTCTATGCGTGTGCGTGCTTTGGGTGTGTGCGAGAACAGCGCGTGAGTAACGAATTTAGTTCTCTTCCGTTTCTTCGGTAACACTTTATAATAACTGCACACTATTAATCATTAGTTAAGCATTAGTAAATAGTCAATTCAACCTTTATAAAGCATTGTTCCAACATTAAATAGGCATTAGTAAGCAGTTTATAAATACAGCTATAAATGTTTTGTTCTTGAGCATATCTATAATGTTTAAAAATTGTATTTTCATACTTTATTAACGATCAATTTATCATTTCTAAATTATTACGTTATTTACAAACCAGTTATTTAGGAGTTGTCAGTGGTTCATAAGATCATTAAGAAAGTGTAAGTAAATGATTAATAAACTATAACTGCTTTATTGACACATATTCCTGCTGTAATTCCTGATTAAGTCAGGTTGTTATAAAACATTTAGTAGTTGACAGCCATCTATTTTTGTGAGCTCATCTAAAGTGAGGACTATTTATACCTTGTAAAGCATTTACAAAGGAGATTTAAAGGATCATTTATCTTCCAAACAGAAAAGTTAAACACAACACAGAGGGATACAGAACTCAGAAATATTTATTTCAAGATGCAATAAAATGAAACTGTACAGCTGTACACTTGATAAAAAATGAAAAATAAACCTCTGCAGTTTTATAGAAAAAAAATTCAAGTGTACAGTTGTACAGTTTCATTTTATTGCATCTTGAAATAAATATTTCTGAGTTCTGTATCCCTCTTTGTTGTGTTTGTTTATTTTTTATTTAGTTTGTTTGTTAGGAAGATAACTGAGCCTTTAGTCTCCTTTGTAATAGATATGCTTATAAATCAAGAGCCAGGCATTTATAGCTGTATTTATAAACTGCTTACTAATGACTATTAATGTTGGGACAAGGCTTTATAAAGGATGAACTGACTATTTACTAACGCTTACCAAATTATTCATAGAGTGCAGTTATTATAAAGTGTAACCGTTTCTTCTTCTTCTTGGGGTTTAAAATTGCTTCAACCTGTAAATTGGCAAATTAATCTGCGAATCACATACGTGCCGAACTGTGAGGTCTGGTCTGTACGTATCACGGATAAACTGCAATCTGTTCCACCCCTAATATATGACAGATTATCAGAACAATCTTTCATTTACTAATTGAACATTTCATTTACATGAAATGGCCAAATTGCTACTCCATAGCAATCGCGTAATAATACAGAATAATTAGAACAATCATTAACGCGCAATAAATAACACCGTGTCATATCTATACACATTTTTTGACAGAACGTTCTTGCGACCCAGTAGCAACTCTTCCACGGCCCGGTAGTGGGTCATGACCGGGTGGTTGGGGACCTCTGCTTTAGATGTGTAAATGTTTTGATGTCTGTTGCTTTGTGCCATTAAACTGGTGTTAATTTGTATTTCTCTCTTTTCACCTTAGACCTCATGGTGTTGAAAAATGAAAGCGAAGTACTGAATGAAATTGAAGAGAAAGATCATTATAAGAATCATGATGATTTCATAACTGGAGAAAAAACCTTTAGCTGCTCAGAAAATGAAAAGTCTCCTTCACGAAAAAGGTCTCAAAAGACTGGAACTAAAAGTTATTTCACTTGCCAACAGTGTGAAATGTGTTTTAGTCAACATAAAAAGCTAAAAGTCCACATGAGAATTCACACAGAAGAGAAGCCTTATACCTGCCAACAGTGTGGAAAGCGGTTCGCTTACAAAGTAAGCCTTAAAAGGCACATGAGAATTCACACAGAAGAGAAGCCTTATACCTGCCAACAGTGTGGAAAGCGGTTCGCTTACAAAGTAAGCCTTAAAAGGCACATGAGAATTCACACAGAAGAGAAGCCTTATACCTGCCAACAGTGTGGAAAGCGGTTCGCTTACAAAGTAAGCCTTAAAAGGCACATGAGAATTCACACAGAAGAGAAGCCTTATACCTGCCAACAGTGTGGAAAGCGGTTCGCTTACAAAATAAGCCTTAAAAGGCACATGAGAATTCACACTGGAGAAAAGCCTTATATATGCCATCAGTGTGGAAGGAGTTTCAGTCAACCTGGAAACCTTAACGTCCACATGAGTGTTCACACTGGACAGAAGCCTTTCACCTGCCAACAGTGTGGGAAGAGTTTCAGCCGAAAAGGAAACCTCAATTTCCACATGAGAATTCACACTGGAGAGAGCCTTTTCACCTGCCAACAGTGTGGAACCAGTTTCACTCAAAAAGTAAGCTTTAACATGCACATAAGGATTCACACTAGAGAGAAGCCTTATACCTGCCAAGAGTGTGGAAAAAGTTTTGATCAACATGAAAACCTAAAAGTCCACATAAGACTTCACTCTGAAGAGAAACCCTACACATGCCCTCAGTGTGGAAAGAGCTTCAATCAAAAAGGACACTTTGAAGACCACATGAGAATTCACTTAGGAGAGAAACGCTACACATGCCCTCAGTGTGAAAAGAGTTTTAATCAAAAACGACACCTTGAAGACCACATTAGAATTCATACAGGAGAGAAGCCTTTCACCTGCGAACAATGTGGAAAAAGTTTCAACCGAAAAGGAATCCTTAACAGACACATGAGAGTTCACACTGACGAGAAGCCATTCATATGTGGTCACTGTGGAATGAGTTTTAAATATAAAGTAGGCCTTAGGTACCACATGAGTATTCACATATGAGAGAACTGTTTTTATGTTATCAGTTTGGAATTTGTTTCACTGACCGGAAACCTTATGTTTGTGAGACATAATTAGCTGATTACTGTTACAGTACTAAATCACATCAGAGGGTCAAATTCCCTGATTGATTAGTCAAATGAAGAATAAACTAGTTAAAATTTTAGAGACTCACGAGTCTCTCTGAAGATTTAAACAAGACTTCAGATTAAATCATGCCTACTCTGCATGTATGAAAATCAATCAGAATGCTGGACAGCTATTATAATAAAATTAATTTAAATTGAACATGGCCCTTTGCACACATTAGCAATCATGTAATAACTCACACCAGAGAGAAGCCTCATAACTGAGGTTACACCTGCAGAAATAAGGCAATTCTGAGGTTCACATAAGCACCCCCGATATACAGTAGGCAAAAAACCTGAGCAGTGGACTTAAACTTAGAGGAATGGTTTACCTAAAAATGAAAATTTTTCTCACACTCTGGGATTTTTAAGATTTTTAGCTGAAACCGTGGTCCTTGGTGATTCATTAAATGCAATTCAGCAACTGTCCATATTTGAGAATAAAAAAAGCATTTTGAGGAACACAAAATTAATACCAGTAATACCTGATGATATATTGAGGTCTTATGAAGGGAAACAATTAGTCTGAGCAAGAAACTGAATATTATTTACATTATATTAGCATACAGAGCCATCTACTCTATTTATCTCTTGTGGTACTTTGTCAAGTCAATTCACCTTTATTTGTATAGCACTTTATACAATACTGATTGTGTCAAAGCAGCTTTACAGTGTCAAACAGGAAAATAGTTTGTCAATAATGCAAGAAGACAATAACAGAGTTATTTTTCCAGCTAAAGTCAGTTCATTGATGATTCAGTGATGTCATCATCCAGTTCAGTTCTCTTCCAATAGTGTCTGTGCAATCAGTCAAGCGTCCCCATCTAAACAAGCCAAAGGCGACAGCGGCAAGGAACCAAAACTCCGCATCGGTGACCGAAATGGAGAAAAAACCTTGGGAGAAACCAGGCTCAGTCGGGGGGCCAGTTCTCCTCTGGCCTGATGTCATACAGGGATCGCAGCGCTGCTTCAAGTTGAACACACCTGAGGAGGACAAAGCACCAAAGGAAACACAGAACTACAAAATAAGAGTCAATGAGAAAAACAGGAAACACAGGCAGGGATTGTGACAATTTAATACATGATGTGTTTGCTTTTGAACAAACATCCTCTCATACAGTGACCTCAAATGGAATGTTCAGCAATGTTGCAATACTCATCAAATGACACTGCTAGATCTCTTAATTGGTACGACCAGTGAAAGTTGAACAATAGATATTTTTAGAATTATTCTGACAGAATGTAAATGTTCTGGGAAGTTCACAGACTGTTCAAAGATGTAGTAATATTGACCATTTCCTATTTTACCAGGATTTTATAACAAAATAAAGTGAATTCCCTTTAATCAAAACATAATCCATGTACATAATCTGTACTTCTCCATGTTAAAACTTTTTTTTTAGGCCAGGGATGTCCAAACCTGTTCCTGGAGGGCCACTATCTCACACAGTTTAGCTCTTAACCTAATTAAACACAAATGAACAAGCTAATCGAGGTCTCAGGCTCACTAGAAACTTCTAGACAAGTGTGTTGGAGCTCCAACTCCTCAAGACATTAGCCCTCTAGGAGCAAGATTGGGCACCCCTGCTTTAGGCATTTCTGCATCGCTGCTGTTAAGACTAATGGCAGCACACCACATCTTTTGGCCACAGATAAAGCAGAAACCAACCTATGAAGAATGTGATTGTGAGCAGATTTAGATAAGGACCTGAGGCCTGTTTCATAAAGTATGTTAAGAAAAGTGGGGACTTAAGTACAAACCCTGACTTGAAATAACCTAACAAATCAATCGGGGCTAAAGCGGTTCCATAAATGACAATTAAAGTTCACTCAATCTTACTAAATTGACCTAGGCTCAGTGAGTCAAGATGTGCACCCTATTCTTAAGCAGCCCAGATTTCTCATGATCTTTTGACATTTACATTTAGTCATTTTGCAGACGCTTTTATCGAAAGCGACTTACAATTGGGTATACATAAAGCGATTCTTCTTAAAGAGGCAAACAGATACAGGAAGTTTCTAGACATTGTTCAAATAAGTACAAGCTAGAAAGAGAAGGAATAAATAAAGAGATATATATTTTTTTTATTTAATTTTTTTATGATGAAGTCAAGTAGCTTCGAAAGAGGTGGGTTTTCAGCTGTCGCTTGAAAATTGTCAGGGATTCAGCATTCCGGATAGGGGTGGGAAGATCGTTCCACCAGCCAGGAATGGTGAACGAGAATGTTCTGGAAAGTGATTTTAAGAGGTCATTGTAGTATAAAAACATCTTGTAAATTTCAGAACTCAAAACTTTCTCTTTAGTCTAACAACAGTTTATATTGAAGCCAATCTGTCAATACGACAGGTTGTGGAATGTGTCGCTTGATGTATACTGTGGTTAAACACCACCTCCGCAGAAGATCAACGCCTGCATCTACATCACCCCCCACCCACCGATTCACGCATGTAGTGTAAATAACGAGAGAGGCAAACGCAGGTCTACAAATAAACCAAACGATAAAGATGGCTCCAAAGACAACAAGATGGGGTGCAGTGCCAAGTTGTGGAAAAACACAGTCTTTGCATTGCCTTCCTTCTGATCCTAACATTAGGAAAGAGTTCATTTGTAATGAAGATCCAGACCGCATCAGTAAGAACTTGATCCTTTGTTAACCTCATCTTACCACAGATTCGTTTACAAACCAAGCACAATTCGACGCAGGATTTTCAGAAAGATTGAAACTAAAAGACGATGCTGTGCCGACTATATTGGATCTGACAATAATGTCGAGTGGATTAACTGATTTAACTGATTGACTGATTGATTTAACTGGATTTTTACTGATGTTCCAGACCGCGTCAGTAAGACCTTGGTCCTTTGTTCACTTAATTTTTACTGTGGATTCGTTTACAATCAAGGCACAATTCGAAGCAGGATTTTCAGAAAGATTGAAACTAAAAGACGATGCTGTGCCGACTATATTGGATCTGACAATAATGTCGCACCACACAAGTTTGAGTAACTTTTTTATTATGTGGACACTATTGCCTTGTCTGTTGTTACAGATAGTTTGATATGTACTGAGTATTTATGCATTTTTAATCTAAATCACAACAGCGTCCATCTATGAAGGATGTAGGCTGTTAAACACACAATTGTTGGCCAATTTTTTTAGCCTATTTGATGTTTGCATTTACAGCTGTACGCAGTTGGCTCCCCACGGGTACCGCTAATATTTGATGAAATGGGTGGAATTTTATTTACGTCGTCATTTGCGTTGCAGGTCGCGGAATCAATACCTTGATAGCACACGTACATCACGGAGATGTCTATGTGACGTATTTATCAGTGTTTGCTCATCTGCAATACGTCTATAGGAAGCTTCCTATCAGATGTCAAATAGACGTCTAGTTCTATAGACGTTGAATGCAATAATTCTGAATAAAATATACATTTTGATAAAATATTTGTTGTTGGACATTAAATGTGCCTCATGTAGAATTTTAAACTTACAAGTATGCATATTTTTATGATAGCAGTAACTGTTGTAACGGGTAAATCAAATGTAAGCTAATACAGTCCTAAGCTCAAACGAGTTAATCTGTGTTCCTCTTACCAGTTAAAATGTAGTCTGTTTTTGTTATTATTTATTGTCATTTTTAATTTAGTGATTTTAACTTCTGCTTTAAAGAGCAAGTTTAGATTTTAATGTTCTACTAATAACCATAAAAGGTACAGCTGTCATAAAACCAGAGAGATAGGCTGCATGGCTAGAAACTGCTTATTGACTGAGGCCTTTGTCCACACTAATATGTTTTAGTTAGAAAACACAACTTTTTCTCTCCATTTTGGCCTTCTGTCCACACTGAGACAGTGTTTTTGTCAAGGAAAATGGAACTTTATGAAAACGTCCTTCAAAGTGGATAAATTTGAAAATGCTGTTTTCGTGTTGTAGCGTGAACAAATGCTTGAAAATGCTAATGTGGACAGAGAGTGTTTAAAACAAAAAACGCTGTTTTCAAAAGTATCCGGATTAATGTGGACGTAGCCTGAATGCTCAAGTAGCAACCAAGTTAAAATGTTTTCATATATCTTAAAACAATGTAAGCCGCATATATATATATATATTCTCTCTGCTTGCAGTGCATCAGTCACACTTGTCAGGAAAGTGAACGATAACACAAACAAACACATAATTTTATCGAATCACACATCATCAATAGTGGTTAACTTTTGTGACTTAGTATAATGCTGTTCATAACAGCAGCAAACTGTAGCAGAGCTCACATGAACCACACAGAAGACCACCCTTTTTAGGCGAATACAGGTATGGTTTGCAGGTGCGCACTCAAAAAACGGTTCATATCATCCAAACAAACCAAACTGGTGTCAGTCGAACCTGGATGTGCACCAAAAGTGTGCATGTGAAAGCACCCTGAAAGTGCTTTCACATGCCCTGATAGTCCGCTTTCATTTCGATGATCGACAGTGTGGCCAGCACTGGTATATCCACCAACGTTTTAGTCCTAGTGGCTTGCATTATTTTGAACCCACACAATCTTCTCATGCTGATTTCCAAGCCCAACAAAATAGTGATTTTTTTTTTCTTCTAAGCTTGGGACAGATGTGGTGTTTGGTTCAGAGAAGCAGAAGAAAGCATGACACCAGGGGGTTGTGAAAGCCCTGGGTCTTGTCCTCAGTCTTTCCCAAAAGACTTATGGTCTGAAGAGTGAAGATAGAGATGATCTAGTCTTGAAATTGCATGTATGTGTCAGGGAGAGTCCAGCCTCGTCAGGCCCAATCATCTCACACACCCGTTCACAATCACCGGAGTACTAATCAGCCGCACCTGTCACCACCTCATCAGCACTAGCTTAAATGGACAGTCACTGCAGTCACACTTCGTCTGGTCTTGAGTTCACTACGCTACTCCTTACCTGACTCACTGTACCCGGACTCCATCCTGATACCTTCCTGTCTCTGTACCATCCTCTTCAGCCCGATCCGCAAAGGAACCCGTCATCACGTGAGCCCGATCCCTTCCATTCCATAGACTGTTGCTCTAACCCGTTTGCTCTCCCTCTCTCTCTCTCCCAGCACCTGTTCAATAAAGCTCTGTGTTTACTTTACCTCTCTGTCCCTGGTCTCCTTCTGTACTGTGACAGTATGTGTTGGTCGGACATGTCTGAAGGAACCTGATAGGGCCCTAAGAAAACACAGGCCACATCTTGCAATAGTTGTGTTGCCTCATGGATAATGTTTTGAAAACTGTAAAAAACAGATTCAATGACACTTAGCCACTTGCACAAAGTCACAATGAACTCAAGTTACAGAGAGAAGTCCATCCAGTATTTTCCCATTTGACCCCTAGCTAAGCACTTAGTTACTCTTGTATAGACAAGATCCTTGGCATAAATGGTTCCTATTTTATGGGTGAACTTCTCTTTTAGCATCTTAAAGCCAATTTTCTACATAATTTGTAGATCAGAATTAAACCACAGTGCGAGGGAGCTGCATGTCTTTAACTGCTATGTACTTACATCAAAAAGTACATTATGTGTTCATGTTGTATTGCAAAACGCTTCTGCTGCTATTGAGGTGTGATATGGGTAAGGTTAGGAGGGGTTTGGTGGTACGGTTAGGTTTAAAGTTGGGTTAATGGGTAAGGGAAGGGTCAACAGTGTAATTACAGATATTAATTACAGCTGTAATTACATGCTGGTATTTTTATTATAATGTAAAAACACATATGTATACAATAGGTGCATTGTATCAAATGAGTAAAGTAGTTAAAGAGGGACCAGAAGCACTTCATCTCCAATCCATGTGTGACCACAATATGAAATTATTTTTGTGATATATCCAGGGTCTGTCTGATTCTCAAGTGCTGAAAATAGCCCCTTTTTCAACCAGCAGAAATACTCACCAGCACAACAAAATTTTGCCTGGTTGAGACATCATTCCCAGCTACAATATCCCTCCTCTGAGGTAAATGGAATGCAGCATAAATACACAGGATAAGAACAAAAACATGATTTCAAATCAATTACCAACACTGCTGTTGTCAGAATATTTTCATGATTGGCACACATGAACAGTTAATAAGAACCTACATATCAATGTTCTCATAAAATAAATAAACATTTGCTTAAAGACAGACACCCTAAGGAGATGGAGGGATAATCAGGGATTCCAAACTTTGATGAAAACTATGTAAATTTAAGTCCCATCCATCTTAGTTAGAAAAGTAAAGTGAAAACATTCATAGTTTTTATCATGTGACTTTATTTGCAGACAAACCCCTTTTACACATTTCACTCACAACACAGAAGCAGGAAACAGGAAACTTCTCATTTCAATGAAAATGAAACTGAAGTGTAGTTAAGCTGTTGTGTGTTTCCCTCTTTTGTGTGTTTGCAGTAAAATGGCAGAAGCCAGATTTTCTCAGGATGAGTTCATGTGTCCAGTGTGTCTGGATCTCCTGAAGGATCCAGTAGTCATTCCCTGTGGACACAGTTACTGTAAGAGCTGTATTACAGGCTGCTGGAATCATGAAGACAAGAAGAGAGTCTACAGCTGCCCTCAGTGCAGACAGACCTTCAGAGCAAGACCTGCTTTAGCTAAAAACACCATGCTGGCTGAAGTGGTGGAGAAACTGAAGAAGACTAAACTTTTTGCTGACTGTTATGCTGGAGCTGGAGATGTGCAGTGTGACGTCTGTACTGGAAGAAAATACAAAGCCGTCAAGTCCTGTCTGGTGTGTCTGAACTCTTACTGTCAAACTCACCTTGAACAACATGAGAGTTTGTTTAAAGGAAAGAGACACAATTTGACTGATGCTACTGGACGACTGCAGAAGATGATCTGCCGGAAACATGACAAGCTCCTTGAAGTTTTCTGTCGCACTGACCAAAAATGTATTTGTAGGCACCAGGCAGAGAATTTCGCCCTGACAATAAAGAACAATCATGAAAGATTTTTGAATAAATAAGAGTTTTATAAATTAGAGGAAGTTGTAGTCTGACCAGTCTGAAGGATTTGTGAGATATTATTAACTTGTAGAGCCTCTTAACTGAGTTGGATGTTTCTATGGATGTTAAAACTGTAGTTTTCTGGAAGAAATAGGGTAAACCTTATTCTAGATTCAACAAATAAATTGAGAGATTATTTGTTATTAACTGACATCAGCTATATAAATTCTAATGTAAATTAGGTAACCATATACTGACAATACTCAATAATGCCAAGGGTCTCTGGGATGAGGTTTGGAACGACTGACGTTCCGCCTAGTCATGTGCTCTGTCTGAGCGGAAATGTCTTCCACTTGTTAATCTGGGCCACGTTGCAGTGGGAACCCTGATAGCACACATACTACATCACGGAGACGTCTGTCTGACGTCTGCATTAACATCTGCAAGATGTATTTTTTAGAGTGTTTGCTCATCTGCAATACGTCTATAGGACGTTTCCTATCAGATGTCAAATAGACGTTTAGAAAATGTCTTTAAGATGTTTATGATTTAGAATGTATGTAAAACTGACATCTTAGAAACTTCTATCAGATGATTGTACACAGTAGATGCTTTCCAGATAAAGCAATCTTTAATAGACATCTTGCAGACTTATGTGTGCTATCTAGGAAGAAAGGAGTTGGATCCGTTTCACAGTCTTGAACACAAAGCACTGGTGAACGATGAACTCCTGAGCACAGAGAAGGTCCTTGGTCTAGAACACGCAGCTGAAGGAGCCTTGCAGGTGAAGGTTCTGAAGTATGTGCAGAAGATCCAGACAGTCTGAAACACACAGAAGGAGGATCGCTGACGAGACGATTCTAACGTTGTTGCAGAAGATGGAGGCACTAAGCTTGTGGTCGTTGTTGCTGTTGCAGTTTCCAAACTCCCCAAATTCTCTTCTTGCAGAGAGACTGCAACAACAACTTAGTAGCATAGCACATAGCAACAACGTAATTAAGCACACTTCCTTGTCTCAGAGAGAACCTTTTAATCTTACCTGAGAAGGAGGGTTTTGCAAATTGGGCCTTTCAGATCCAGATTGTGCTGAAAATATGAAGACCAAACATCAGTGGGTAATGCTGAACATTGACCCATGCATTCAAATATACATCATATAGTAAGGTTGCATAGGTTGTTGTATCACAAACAGCACTCATCAAGTAAATGCAGTTTTATAAGTGGATATGAAGAAGGTTTTGTGTGAATGAATGTGAAGATCTGTTCTTCCTTTGTGGCTTTGGCCATATGGCAAAACTTTTTTCTCCTGTGAGAGGAATTTATGATTGTTCACACTTTGATAAGAGTAAGAGAGAACAAAGCAGTTCCGGCGTGGGGGTCACTGTATGTTAATGTTAACATCCCCCATCCCCAAGAGGTAGTGATGTTTTATCTGAAGGCAAAAGGCATCCTTTGTTGTCCACAAAGCCTGATCAAATCAAAATGAAACTTTCCACATGTTGTGTGGAAAGGGGGTTAGTCTCATCCTCAGACGTCATGCCCATGGACCTTTGGCTGAACGACTGATGCATATGGCACACAAAATCGGAAACACCTCAGGAGTTTCTAAGTCGTCATTGGATTGGTTGAATTATACAGGATTTCCTGGAGACATGTGTGTCGCATTTTTTAACGTTCCAACGTTTTAACGTTTTTTAACCTGGAAACAAAGCTGTCATGTTGCCAAATCCCCTCATGGAAGAAGAAAGCCATCATGTTTACAACTGTGATAATGAGCGCTTATCAGGATCAACTAATGCTGGATTTTCACAAGTATGTGAAATATGTAAAGTTTGCGGCATACACTCTTTAAAATATGTCCAAGAGTTTTACACATCAGTCTGTTATTGTGAGGACATTTCCACGCCCCTAAACATGACGTGGCACAAAACAAATCGTGATTGGTTGCTTTACCTGTCAGTCATAAGGCCTTTTAAGCGATTCTTGGCCATTCAAAGTGGCCAAGGTTCCCAGCCCTTCTGCCATCAGTCTGAAAGTCTGGATATGTGAGACTAAAAGGGGGTTGTAATCTTGACTGCTGCGTCCTGAACCATCTGCAAATGTGCCAATGAAGATTTGGGGAAGACCAAGGTATAGAGATAGTCCAATTGTCCAAGCGTGGTGTAATAAATGCATGAATAACTTTTTCCAAATTTTGGAGGAACGTGAAGATTTAATTCTGGAAATGATTCTCAACTGGTAATAGCTGTTTTAATAACTGTGCTAATTTGTTTTTCAAGACAAGAGTCAAAATAACACTAAACAACAAATTAATGTTTTTTTTAAGCTATAGAGCTTCTGATCTTGAAAGGACCAAATATAATCACCTCAGTTTCATCACTGTGGAGCTGGAGGAAATGATTTACCATCCAGCATTTAATATCCTCAAGACAATCCATAAGAAGTTGTAGAGAGTCTTTAGGTGTTTCAGCTAAGAATCATCATCGTAGAAATGAAAATATATTTTATATTTTCTAATAATATGACCAAGTGGATGTACAGATTGAAAAGCAATGGGCCCAAAATGGACACCTGAGGAACCCCGGAGAGAAAGACAGATGATGAGGAAAACTGGCCAACAGTCACTAAGAATGTCCTAGATTTAAGATATGAAGCAAACCAGAGTAGGGCTGTATCCTTAATGCCTACCCACTGTTCAAGATGTGACAGTAGGATATTATGATCTACCATGTCGAAAGCAGCACCAAGATCCAATAAAATCAAAACTGCATAATCTACTGGAAGTAACAAATCACTCATCACAGCATTGAAACAGGTTTGTTAATAGTGATGAGTTGTAAAACTTGATTGAAATGGTCCAGGTATAACGTTCAAGCGAGTTCAAAAAAGGAAGCAACTGTGACAAAACACCTTTTAAATTAAATTTCATGATGACCAAGTTCTCACTGACTACCATCTGATCACCATTTTGTAATTCATGGCAAAATCTGTTTATTTTCCATATAGTGCTGTCTCTCTGTTATGCAGCACAAACGCTGTCAGTGTGAAGCTCTATGTCTATTTCAGTTTCACTTCCATGAAACTTATGCTTGCAAAGTGAAACAGGCCTAATGCCTAATTTTATGTATGGTAACTAATCATCCCTTTTGGAGCTTACAGAGATTTGTCCAAATAAGTTAACTTTAAACCACCCCACATTTAGTGAAGTGAAGTGTGGCCGATGTAGGGATTTCTTAATACCACAAACCACAGGACTGTGATATGCCACTAAATCGACTCATCATTAGGCTTCGAATTAATTCAATCAGGAGACAACAAAGCTTTCTTTGTATCAGGACTGGAAAGTTCGTTCACAACATATAGAAACCATGATGTCTTGAGACCACCAATGAATGAACTCTTACATCCAACAGGAAAAGGATGAAGTAAATTAACTCGAAACTTACAACAGACAATTTCTACAGATAATCAGTTATGCGCATAACAGGTCAACCAGTTTCACAAATAATATGTTGTATGTCTTATACATATGCTTGACGTGTTTCATGTAATCGGTGCAACTTTAATCAGTGTTTATTACCCTTTTTAGGAAATAAGGCCTTTAATATGTGTGTAAGATATGTGAAGTTTAGTGTTGAACGTAAACTTGTGATAATTGCAGAATATTGAAATAAGTGAAAAGCTGTTATTTCAAACAGTATGCGTTGTACGACACTATATAGAAGTTATTAACAAAACCTGCAAATCTTCACTTCTCCACATAATAAATTGGAGCCTCTTGTTAATGTATGCACGCTTCGCCCTGCAAGAATTAAAGCACTCGTGGAAACGAGTGTTAGAACCAAGAAAACTTCAGGCAACTCCGTTAACTCATTCCTTCATTCTTCCGAACTTTATATATGTGTGTGTGTATGTGTGTTTTAGCTTAGTTTAATGTAATCTAGAATAGCCAATAAATTCGTTTTCATTTATAAAGAATCATTGTCTGGTGTCGTATAACTTTAAAGTCAAACATTGCCAAGATCCTTGCTACCTAGCTCGTAGCTTACTTATCAAAGAACGTATTACCCGTGGCCAGGGAAATACAAATACACACAGTCAGATTAAGATACACGGACATTAACGGCTCGCTGGACGACCGTTGATAAGGTGTAAACTATTGAAATTTGAAATCAGTTCTAATCAGGTGGACATCGAATTTTCAGATTCGAGTCCTTTCAAAACCTGAGCTAGAAATAAAATTAATGATTAATTCCCTTATAGAATTAATGAGTTAAATTCCTTACAGTACTACACCGAGTATGGTGACCCATATTCAGAATTTGTGCTCTGCATTTAACCCATCCAAGTGCACACACACACACGCCCGGGGAGTAGTTGAGGGTTCAGTGCCTTGCTCAAGGGTCTCACCTCAGTCGTGGTGGAAGGTGGAAGAGAGCGCTGGTTATTCACTCCCCCCACTGACAATTCCTGTCCAACCTGAGACTCGAACCCGCAACCTTTGGGTTACTATTCCAACTCTCTAACCATTAGGCCATGACTGCCCAATTTATTGGATTTATATAACTGTTTTCAGGATGATTTTATGGTTTTAGTTTTATGTGATGTTTACAGTTATTGGTTTGTCCTCCAGAATCAGCTGAAGGAAACACGAAGGAGGTTCCAGCAGAGAATCCAGCAGAGAGAGAAAGATTTTCAGCAGCTTAGAAAGGATGTGGAGTCTCATAAGGTGAGTCTGGAGAAGAAGAGAAGTTTAAGAGGTCTTAGTCAGCACTCACCACTTTCAGTCCTACTGAAGCCCACTGTGTGATTGTGATGTGTGTCCTAACAGCGCTCTGCACAGACAGCAGTGGAGGACAGTGAGAGGATCTTTACCGAGCTCATCCGCTCTATTGAGAGAAGCTGCTCTGGTGTTACACAGCGGATCAGAGATCAGGAAAAGGCTATAGTGAGTCCAGCTGAAAGACGACTGAAGCTACTTAAGCAGGAGATCAATGATCTGAGGAGGAGAGACGCTGAACTGGAACAGCTTTCACACACACAGGATCACATCCATTTCCTGCAGGTAACAAAGATCTAAAAGAACAGGATAATAGTGGACTTGAGCGAGATCTTGATGTGACAGGAGACTCACGGTAGTGATGGGAATTCCGGCTCTTTTTAAGAAATCCAGATCAGCAAAAAGAACCGGCTCTTTCGGCTCCTAAATGGCTCTTTATTTAGTATCCCTTCTGGCTTTTATAATTCTGCCAAATTTGTCAAAGTTTTGACCTATATCTGGTATGTGTGCACAAATATAATTAAATTATTCAACATAAACTAAACTATAAAAAAAAATACTAATTTAAAACTATAAAATGCAACATAATATTCAGTTTTGTTCATTCACACTATACTTCAGATTTTCACAATTCAAATTGTTTCGTCATATTTCTGGCTCCATAAACCTTTCCAAAATATCATAATTTTACATTATTTTTTGGCATAAAAACCAAAAACCTAATTCATGTAAGAACATAAAACAGAGCTCTTGATCTGTGAAACATCTGTAGAAACATCTGATAAATGTCTTAGAAAAAGCAGATTTACATACATTCTAAATCATAAACATCTTCAAGACATTTTCTAAACATCTATTTAACATCTGAAAGGAAACGTTTTAGAGACATATTGCAGATGAACAATCTAATAAATACATCTTGCAGATGTAAATGCAGACATTAAATATATGTGATGTATTCAGTTTATGTGCTCTTAGGGTAGTGAACTATCCATTAACATGGTGTTCCATATAACAGATAAAAACTCAATTATAGTGTGCAAAACAGAAGCATCCAACAGTTGTAGCGTTATATCTATTTACCCTGAAGCATTGCCACATTGTGCACGTGTGTTGATTCTGTTGGTGTATTTGCGTGTCACATCAAGAATCATCACCTACACATCAAAGCAGCATAATCAGTACATGAACTGTGCGTGCCAACAAGCAGTGAGTCAAAAATCACCCCATTATTTTGTCTTGTATTAAGAAAGTAAAAAAATAAAAATAAACGTCTCTTAGAAAACGGCTCTCAGACGGGAGCTGACTCATATCGTTCACTTAAAGGAGCCGGCTCTTAGAACCGACTCGTTCGCAAACGACACATCACTAACTCACAGAGAAACATTTCATGAGCTTTTTGTTTCATTGTCATGATTTTTGTTTAACAATGTGCAAGTTGACATCATCACAAAAACCAAAAACGTTCCTTGAGAATGAACACTTTTACAGCAAGATGTAGCCTATTTTAATGGTCATTAAATTCAAGATATTTTCCCCATGTTTTTGTCTTATATTTATGCCAAATGTTATAATTTTGAAGTATTTTTTACAAGCAAGAGTGCTGTTTTTCCTGAACAGTATAATCAGTATTGTCTGTGTTTTATTTATTTGGTCAAACATGACTAAATAAAACCACAGCAGAACTGTTTTGTATCTCTACGCAATGTTTCAATATGCAATGACCATTAATCAAGACAAGCACAAAACTACCAGGCTTGATTTGGTTCACAAAAACTTCTCTGCTTTAGTGATTTGTGGTCGGGACAGGCTGTTCCAATTTTGGTTCAGCTTGCTGTTTATTACCGACACTGTCACTGTCAGACCATTCTGGGAGAGTTGGTCCAGAGGTCTTTGCATTTGCTTCCTCTTTTCCTGACTTATTCACCTCAGGAAAGTCGTTGCAGAGTTCCTTGCTCAATCTCAGCTGTTTTATGTTCCTTCTCAGTAGTCTGTCCTGCAAGCGGCTAAATTCTCACTTTGTCCTTGTAGTGCAGCTTGTTGAGTTCTCTGGCTGCACCTTCAAAGTATTGTGCCTGTCTCAGTCTGTTCTTGTAGTTCTCTGATTTGTTAAATATCAATCCTGGACGAAGTAGACTCACACATTGGAGGTAGTGTTTTAGTGCATTGTAGCACTAAAGCTCATAGCATAGAAACATGCTAACAACATGCTAGTAACTTGCTAATCATGCTAGAAACAGGATAACAAAATGCTAGTAACTTGCTAATCATGCTAACAGGCTGGTCTTAGCTGTTTTTTTACTGAATCAACTGGTTTTGGCTGGATTAGCATAGAAACATGCTAACAACACGCTAGTAACTTGCTAACAAAATGCTAGTAACTTGCTAATCATGCTAGAAACATGTTAGTAACATGCTAAACATGCTAGCAACATGCTATTCATGCTAACAGGCTGGTCTTAGCTGTTTTATTACTGAATCAACTGGTTTTGGCTGGATTAGCATAGAAACATGCTAACAACATGCTAGTAACTTGCTAACAAAATGCTAGTAACTTGCTAATCATGCTAACAACATGCTAGTGAAATGTTAGAAAAATGCTAGCAACTTGTTAAACATGTTAGAAAAATGGTAACAACATGCTAGTAACATGCTAATCATGCTAGCAACATGCTAGTAAATGTGCTAATCATGCTAACAATATGCTAACACCATGCTAGTAACATGCTAATCATGCTAGCAACATGCTAGTAAATGTGCTAATCATGCTAACAATATGCTAACACCATGCTAGTAACATGCTAATCATGCTAGCAACATGCTAGTAAATGTGCTAATCATGCTAACAATATGCTAACACCATGCTAGTAACATGCTAATCATGCTAGCAACATGCTAGTAAATGTGCTAATCATGCTAACAATATGCTAACACCATGCTAGTAACATGCTAATCATGTTACAAACATGCTAGTAACTGGCTAATCATGCTAACACCATGCTAGCAACATGTTAATCATGCTAGAAACATGCTAGTAACTTGCTAATCATGTTAGAAACATGCTAGTAACTTGCTAATCATGCTAACAAAATTCTCACTTTGTCCTTGTAGTGCAGCTTGTTGAGTTCTCTGGCTGCACCTTCAACGTATTGTGCGTATTCTCAACAGTCTGTTCTTGTAGTTCTCTGATTTGTTAAATATCAATCCTGGACGAAGTAGACTCACACATTGGAGGTAGTGTTTTAGTGCATTGCCCCATCAGAGCCATTGCTGGTCCGAGTTGGTGTATTCTGGTGATCCAGCATTGCTAAGTAAGGATCTGCTCCTGCTTTCTTTGCTCTAGCCATGAGTCTTTTATAGTCCCAGGCTTCGTTGAATGTCTTAAATTCATCAGATGAATACTGAGGTCCACTGTCTGAAAACACAATATATAGAATTTCATATCTTGCAAAATGAGCTTTTAATTTGTGTTTGACTATTTTTGACTGTGTTTTCCAGATGATCCACCTCTCAAAAATAGTCAATGTAATTCACCGTGACCATATAGTCTCTGTCACTGAACTGCAACAAGTCTGTTTATTATCTTTTCCCAGGGACGAGTTGGTACTTCATGAGACTCAAGGTCTATTTCAGTTGTTTCACCGTCTCGTGCTGAGCAGGTGCTGCATTGTTCCATAAATGTTTTCAAAAGTGCATTTATGCCTGGCTAGTATACACATTCCCAGGCTCTTCTTAAACATCCTTTGATTCCAATGTGTGATGAGTGGATTCTCTGCATTATTTCTGACCTCAATTCTGTTGGCACAATCGCTTGCTCTCCTCTAAAAATTATACAATTTTGCACATTCATTTCATCTTCAATGTGGAAGTACTTAGGACACGTTCACACAGCAGCAGAATACGGTTGTCAGTCCTGTTTTTGAGTCCTTAATACGGTTACGTTCACACACAGTTCGGTTATTTATGGGTGTGACAACCGCATTCTGTAACCGAACTCACACCTGTAAATTTTCAGGACTCACCACCGCATTCTCGGAACACACGCGCTGTGTGAACGGAACAGGACTGGACAACTAGTTGTCTGTCACGTCATACAGTGCGAGAGAGAGCCGCTCTGCCGCACAAACGTGCGTCTACCGTGTGTTACGTGTTTTCACGTGTGTTTTCGGTAACGTACAGTGACGGAGAAATGAGCTGCGTGTCATCTGAACGTTTTAGATCCCGTCAGTTTTCCTCCGGAGCCGCTCCCGTCAGTTTTGTGTTCTGCGCGCAATTCAAATGCGCGGCTCTCCACCTAAATTTAAAAGCTGCTGGTTGGTTCATGAAGATTTGCCGAAAGAACTTGCGGCTCGATTGGACTCTTGTCGTGTCAGAAAGTGATAAGACTTTCAGTTTTATGCACGTCGCCATCTTTGATTTTACTTTGGTCACTGTCGCTATGGTTACTGGTAAGGAATACGGGCTTGACTCCCGTTGCACGTTCATACAGACAGTATTCTAAACACAACTGTAAGCTGCTGTGTGAACGGGACATTTCGAGACTCACACCTGTAAAGAAAATGCGGTTGTCAATCCCAAAAATTTACAGTGTGAATGCAGCCTTAGTCACATCCATGGGCAGGTGTTCCTTCCTGTCAGGCCAACCCTGTAGAATCACTTTTTTCAAAGATTGGAGTTCTGTGTCTAATTCTGTGACTCTCTGTAGTCTATCCATGGAGAATGGTAGATAAGACACCATTTTGATAGACTGTACTTCTGACTCCACTAGGCCCCTGTCCTTACCAGAGTATGTGCGCGGAGCGGAGCGATTTTGAATGGAGCAAGGAGCAAATTTTTTAAAAGTCGGAGTGTCGTGGTTTTCACTTGCTCCAAGAGCGCTCCACAACCGCTCCATAACGAGTACAATTCATGCCAATGGCCCGTAATATAACTGCATATTTAGCAAAAATTCACGTTAAACATATTTAGCTAGCTTGACACAGATGGATCATTCAAATCAGAAAGAATGTACAGGTTATGATGACAGCAATGGACATGAGCGGGAAGTTATAGTTCTCAAGGAATTTGCTTGTTCCTTCTAGATACTGAATATTTTCGGGTGAAAGCATGATTTAAACAGCACTTATCCACAATCACGCTTAATAATGCATTCAAACAAATGTAATCTTACAGTGCTACTTCATCTGTATCCGATTTCGAATGAGCAGAAATCTGTATGAAATGCAGCGATCTGTAGATAAAATAACTGGCAAAAATGTACTGTTATGTTCATCCTTCACAAACAAAATTTGCTCTGCAAAAAGCAGCAATGATATATTCTAATGTTGACAACCATGTAATATTGGCATGTGGTAGAATTTTTTTTTAAATAAGCCACTTTGAAACTACTCTCCTAGTATTTTATTTATTAAGTTAGCTTGAAAAAGCCAACTTACTGAAATCCTATTTAAACTTCTTCGTCTTCTTCTGAGACCAAATTTTAAACGGTAACAACATGCTAGTCATTTGCTAATCATGCTAGAAACATGCTAACAAAATGCTAGTAACTTGCTAATCATGTTAGTAACATGCTAACACCATGCTAGTATGCTAGAAACATGCTAGCAACTTGTTAAACATGTTAGAAACATGCTAGAATCATGTTAATCATGCTAGAAACATGCTAGCAACTTGATAAGCATGCTAACAAAATGCTACCAACTTACTAAACATGTTAGAAACATGCTAGCATGATTAACTTGCTCCATGCTAGTAACATGTTAGTCATACTAGCAACATGCTATTAACTTGCTAATCATGTTAACAACATGCTATGCTAACAAAATGCTAGTAACTTGCTAATAATGCTAACATCATCCTAGTAACATGCTAACACCATGCTAGTCATGCTAGAACCATGCTAGCATCTTGTTAAACATGTTAGAAACATGCTAGCATCATGCTAGTAACATGCTAATCATGCTAGAATAATGCTAGCAACATGCTAGTAAATGTGCTAATCATGCTAACAAAATGCTAACATCATGCTAGTAACATGCTAGTCATGTTAGAAACATGCTAGCAACTTGATAAGCATGCTAACAAAATGCTAGCAAATTGGTAAACATGTTAGAAACATGATAGCATCATGCTAGTAACATGCTAATCATTCTAGAATCATGCTAGTAACATGTTAATCATGCTAGAATCATGCTCGCAACATGCTATTAACTTGCTAATCATGTTAACAACATGCTAGTAACTTGCTAATAATGTTAACAACATGTTAGTAACTTGCTAATCATGCTAACAACATGCTAATCATGTTAGAAACATGATAGTAACTTGCTAATCATGTTAACACCTTGCTAATCATGCTAGAATCATGCTAGCAACATGCTAGTAACTTTGCTAATTATGCTAACAACATGCTAATCCTGGGGCTTGCCAGGACAGTATTGAAGTCTCACTTGATACCATAAGCATGCGTAACCTCTTTGGTGCACTCAGCAGTGGTTTTGTCATTATACTCTCCAGTGGTTTGTGGTCAGATTGCACCTCAACAGTTCATCTGTATGTGAAGTGATTAAACCTGTCCATTCTATACACTACTGCCAACAGTTCCTTTTCTATCTGTGCATAACCTTTCTGTGTTTCTGTTAAAGTTTTGCTAGAATATGCAGTCGGTTGTCCTCTGTGTCAGCGCAGCCCCCAACCCACATTCTGATGACACTGATCACACTTAAAAACAAGCTGCTCTGATGGGTCATAATATCTCAAGACTGGAGTCTATGAGATAACTTCCTTAATATTCTCAAATGCTTGTTCCTGACTGACTACTCCCAAACAGCATCTTTCTGGGTCAGTTGTCGTAGTGGTTTGTTAAGTGCTGAGGCATGGCTACAGAATTTGGCAAGGTAATTGACCATGCCCAGAAAGCGCTGCACCCCTTTTATATCGGTGTGTCTTGGCATCAGTTTAATGGCTGACACTTTTCCTGGGTCTACCTTTACCCCTTCTGATGAGAGTAGGTGTCCTATGAAGGGAACTTCCTTCAACCTCAAGCACATCTTGTCTGGATTCAGTTTTGCGTGGCATGTTCTGCACCTGTCCAGCAGCATCCATATATTACTGTCATGATCTTTACGACCCATTGGTGTGGCAAACGTTGTGAGGTAACTGAAATTTTCCTCCAAATCCATGTGCCAAAATCAAATTTTCTCATCACAGACTAAAAAGACACATGCTCCAGATCTGACAGTACATCCTCAAATGTGGGTATTGCTCTCCCCTGAATGCTTTGTTGAGGGGTGTCGGATCAAGACATACGTGCAGTTGCCCAGAGAGTTTTTGCACTATGACCATGCTGCTTATCCAGTTTGTGCTTGTCTCAACAGGTACTATGTAGGGCTGTAGTACTCAAGTCCGGTCTCAAGACATTTTTCTATTGTCTCGGACTTGTCTTGGACTCGTTGGTGTTTGCACTCGGACTTGTCTCGGACTTGGTCATTGGACTTGCCAAATGTTCTCGTTGGTCTCGACCGAGTCCAGCAATATGCTTTTTTTCTCCTTCAAAACAAAACCACATTTGCATGTCGCGCCTGAAAACGCGTGGAAAACGCTAGGCACGCCGCTTTCTCCTCCTTTCCAAAGCACTCTGTAGCTTGCGCTCCCGTGGCGTCTGCCATTGCTAAGCAACCATGACTTGCGCTCTCCATGAAGACGCGGAATCGCAGAATTTCCTCATATCGTGCAGGACTATTAGAAAGGCAAAATCAATGCAAATCAGTGGCACACACACATAGATAGCTGAAGATGTTCATGTTTATTACTTAGTTTTTTTGTTGAAAATGCTCCCTTGGTTTATTACAAGTAATAAGTTCAAGAATGGGAACATGTTCATTGCAGTCATTTTGGAGTTAAAATGTTTTGTAAATGTTTTAGTGACACCTGTGTTGCTTGTTATTTGTTACATTTTCCATTGGCAGCCCAGAATGTTATTGTTACACTATAATATTGTTATACACAATTATTATTATAAAGTAGTATAATATATTGTATATATTGTATATAATATTGTATAACAATATTGTTACACTATAATAAAAAGACTGAAAATGTGAAGTTGCACTTCAGCTTGTGTGAAATTCCTATACCTAAAGTAAATAAAATGTAAATAAAGTAAATAAAAATAATTTAATCCTACAGCTCCAAACTCGGTCCTAGAGGGCCGGTGTCCTGTTTAGCTCCAACCCTAATTAAACACACTTGAACCAGCTAATCAAGCTCTTACCTCTGGCATTTCAGCGATGACTCATCTGAATGCCGTTGATTGGCCATTGCATTAATAAACTCAATGGAATCGTATGTTATTGGTTGTAATGCTCACCGTTGTAAAAACAAAAAAACAAAAAAAAAATTATTTAGTTTTATTTGTTGGCCCTAATATGCAGTTAATTATTCATTTATTTATCACAAGTAATCATCATTGCAAAAAAAAACAAACAAAAAAAACTCCACTGTTATCACACATAGCAGAATTTTCTCATATCATGCAGGACTATTAGAAAGGCAAAATCAATGCAAATCAGTGGATATGTCTGCTATAATAGGATAGGTGTGTTAAGGCCAGTTGGAGCTAAACTCTGCAGGGCATTGGCCCTCCAGGATCTAGTTTGGAGACCCCTGTCCTACAGAGTTGTTACTTTGCACATGCTTTTTGATCATTACAAATAATAATGTAAAATTATTTTCTTAGAATAGGAGATATGCTGTCTCTCGCATCACATACATTATCAATAGTTAAGTATGTGGTCTTGAAGAGGATCCTTTGTTCTCTCATTTGGATTCGGTCTTGACTTGGACTTGACTTGGACTCGAACCTCTTTGGACTCGGTCTTGACTCGGTCTCGACTAGTCCTGGTCTTGGACTCGACAAAGCTGGACTTGACTACAGCTCTAGTACTATGATGCCTCACTGTTGCAAGTCTGCAAGTTTTTTTTTTTTTGAGGGGTTATCAAAAGCTGTGGGAACCCTTCTTTCGGGTAGTTTCACTGGTTCTAACTGCTTATCTATTTCCAATTTGAGCTTTCCATCAAATACTCCGTCTCCTCCTTAAAAGACATCACATAGTCTTGTTTTATTTGTTCTGCATTCCACTGCTTTGACTCCTCCCTGCTGTTAACTACAGCCATGATTTTTTGATGAATCACATTAATCAGCTGCATGTCCTGGCATGCCTTTCTACCAGAATGGGTCTATAGGGCCTTTCGCACCGCTTTAGTTCCAGAACTAAATGTACAGTACTAAAGTACTGGGATGATTTTGTGCGAACTATTTTCCAGTACCATTTAAAGGGTTGCTTTCGCACCGACAGTGTGTACTAGGAAGTGACGTAAGCCGGTCGACAGCGTCGTCATTTGTGCGCTGCGTTCAACAACAGAAACAAAGAAAAACAACGTTAACAACAGGAGGATGGAGGACGCTGTGATCGGAGCTGTGTTTTTGTTGTGTCTCGCGGGTTTCACAATAATGGACATGGAATGTCGACGTATACGTAAAGCGATTGAAAGAACGGAAAGGAGGACTAAGAATCTCCAACGACAACTGGCAGTGCTACATTTGCTACAAGTGCCTGCACTTCAGCGTCCGTCCATCTTGCGAAATAAATTGGCACAATGTTTACAGTATGTTTACACGGCGTTTTAAATCATGGCGAGTGAGGGCGTTTTCGTACGCGTTTGGCCAATCAATGTCTACTTACGTCACGGGTAGTACCAGTTGTGCTGGTTAGACCCTGCTCCGGAGTAGGAGCTAATTTGGTTCTCGAAAAAGGCAGTCCGCTACTAAAATCGCACCCAGTTCCGGCGGTGTGAAAACGCCAAAAAGTCGGTAGTTCCACAATTAGTTCTGGTACTATGAAAAGGTTCCCGCGGTGCGAAAGGCCCTATTATGTGTCTTTCTCCACTACGATGAACATCAGTTTGTATTCTTTCCCATTGCATGGGTTTTTTTTACCTGAAGACACTCATCTTCACTCTCTGAATCAGTGTCTGCCTGATCCACTGCTAAAACTTTTTTTTTCTGCTTTTCTACAGCTCTTCCTATCTGCAAACACTTTCCAAACTGAGACCAGACTCTCTGAGTAGTCGCTGTCTTAAGTGTGAGTTCCATGTTCCACACATGGTTCTGTCTCTTATGAGGACATCTGTGACCACCCCAAAGCTGCATGTCACTGTCAATGCTTCCTCTTGACCCTGGTTGCGTGTAAATAAATTATATCTTTCAACCATTTCATTTTTCTTGGGGTCTCAGAATTCATCCCATTTTGTTATCACTTCACTATCATTTCATCAATCAACAAACCCTCTACTTCCGTTCCTGCTCCAAGAGTTTGGCACACTTCTTGCCACTTCAGATGAAGCTTTTGTGCCACTTCTGCAGTGCAGAGATGGATTTTGTTGATACAAATTTTGTTTGAATGGTAACAGCGCCTTACTCTTACTGAATTTATTGATTATTGAAATGTAACAATTTGACATAAAAGACCATGCAACTAATAAGGTTATAAAAGAAAACATCATACATTGTAAAGGTAAAATTATCCTGGAATCCCTTCATTTTGAGGGGACAAATGTTGCCTCATAGAAAACTTAATTTCTGCCACTCCTGTGAACGGACCACCACACAAAATATGAAGAATATGAAAAGCTTTGGGAGATCCTGTCCACAACAGGCCTAAATCAGCCGAGATAAACGCACTCAGGAAAATATTGCCTGAATATTATTATTATTATTTATTTTTTTAAATCTCAGAAAATGTAGAGATAACATTTTATTTTTCAATATCGCACACCCCTTGCTACTCGTGGCAACCCTATAATCTCAACCCTATAGTGTGACATTGATGTGCTTGATCTGTTACATGGACAATTGTTATTAGCAGATGTTTATCATTTAAACCAGTGGTTCCCAAACCTAGTATTGGAGAACCCCCAACAGTTCACATTTCGGATGTCTTTCTCATCTGACACAACCATTTAAGGTCTTGAAATCCCTACTAACAAGCTGATGAGTTGAATCAGGTGTGTTTTATTAGGGAGACATTCAAAATGTGCAGAGCTGGGGGTACTTCAGGACCAGGATTGGGAACTACCCATTTAATCTAAATGATTTACCAAAAAGTTCAAATATGGTGTACGTAGCTAATTCTAGATTGTGTTGCTCTAATGTCATAATGAATATGAGAAGAATGTAGTTAAGTCATGTCAACAGGAGCCACACAAATTTGATAATAGTGCAGGTGATTGGGTGAAGTAGGTTATTAGGTGATGAGTTTTGATTTCTGTTTTCTGTAGAGTTTCCCGTCTCTCTCAGCACCTCCTGAATCTACAGACATACCCATCATTCCCTTCAGTTCTCAGTTAATTTCTTTTGATGGCGTGAGAGAATCTGTCCATCAGCTGAGAGACAAACTGGAGGATTTCTGCAAAGAGGATCTAAAAAAGATCTCTGACGGAGGTAGGGTCCTGGAGATTCATCTGCTCTCAGAAATGAGTCCATCATCTAATATCAAGCAGAACATCAAATTAGAAATGTCTTAGGAATGGATGTAGGAATCATTTTCTTTTGACATGAGAATCACACTGTTCATGTCTGTTGATTTCCACAGTCACATTCACCAACATTGCTCCCAGGACCAGGAATGAATTCCTACAATGTAAGTCACTAAAAAACTGAGTGTGATCATGTTCTTCCTGTAGAAAGTGAAAGAAAACATTATAGAATTTTACAATAAGAATAAGTTAAGCAATAAGAATTGTATAATTGATCATGCAAAAGACGTTTTGCACGGGATATCTGGTAAGCTGAGACTTAAACCATGAAGAATTCAGCTACAATAAAATATTATACAGGTTCGTAATTTCTGATTCTGATGTGTTTTATTTCCATCAGATTCCCATCAGCTCACTATGGATCCGAACACAGTGAATAAACGCTTCCGTCTGTCTGAATGGAACAGAATGATCACTGTCACTGACACAGAGCAGCCATATCCTGATCATCCTGACCGATTTAATGGATATAATCTTCAGGTGTTGTGTAGAGAGAGTGTGTGTGGACGCTGTTACTGGGAGCTGGAGTGGAATGGGAATAATGTATTTATATCAGTGTCATATAAGTTCATCCGCAGGAAGGGATGGGGTAAAGAGTGTTTGTTTGGATGTAATGGTCATTCCTGGAGTTTGTTCTGCTCTCCCTCCAAATACTCATTAATACACGGTAACATAGAGACTAAACTTCCTATAAAGCACATCAGCAGTAGAATAGGAGTGTATGTGGATCACAGTGCAGGAACTCTGTCCTTCTACAGCATCTCTGACACAGTAAGCCTCATTCACACAGTCCAGACCACGTTCACTCAACCGCTCTATCCTGGGTTTAGGGTTTATTATAAATCTGGGTTTGGTATTGGATCATCAGTGAAACTGTGTAGATGAATCAGATCAGATTACTTTAAACTGCATGCTAAATCAGTAAGAGTGAGATGTTATAGAGCCTCTTATTTTCTTTTTTTACATAAATACTAGGTCACACTTTATTTTAAGGTCCAATTCTCGCTATTAACAAACCATTAACTATGACTTTTGCCTCAATAAACTCCTAATTTGCCGCTTATTAGTAGTTAGTTAGGTATTTGTTAAATTTAGGTATTGGGCAGGATTAGGGATGCAGAATGTGGTCATGCAGAATATGTGCTTTATAAGTACTAATAAACAGCCAATATGTTAATAATAAGCATGGTAATAAGCAACTAGTTAATACTGAGAATTGGTTCCTATACTAATGTGTTACCAAATACTATAGCTGAACCAGGGGCACTGCTAGCTATTTTTTTTTGGCCCTATGAAAGTAGTCAAACCTGTTCATTAGAAGGGGGTGTCCCAATACTTTTGGCAATATAGTGTGCAAGCCAGCCTAGCTATTCAAACTCTTTGTCTGCAATTTAATAATATTGACCTATTACTTTTGCTATTGCTTTTGACCATTAAGTATCAGTAACATAATTAATTCAGAGCCTGTTCTATGGACATAGACTTTCTGTACCACACTATTCTGCTGATATGGAATGAGTTTGACTACTTAATCAGTTATATTAATAGAAATGCTTCACTGGGGCAAACAAAAAAATCCTAAAATAATAAATAGGATACTCCATAACACCAGCATTTCCAGCAGTATCCAACATTTCTCAATCATGATCTTACTCGGCTAAATGTAACTATTAGCTTAACAGCTGTTTTCCTTGTTTGCTAGCTACCTATGCACAAAAATATTCTACATTATGAACCTTAACCCAAAAACCTTTAGCTTCATACACTGTAGATAATTGTGACCCTGCCTGTCGAAACCCAGCTAAAGTATTTTTTTTAAACGGTGGATGAGTAATTCACTCATTGATTTGCTTAATAAAAGCCTCCTTT
>NW_015542455.1:170139-175373 GCF_001515605.1 Sinocyclocheilus anshuiensis
ATTTAATAATATTGACCTATTACTTTTGCTATTGCTTTTGACCATTAAGTATCAGTAACATAATTAATTCAGAGCCTGTTCTATGGACATAGACTTTCTGTACCACACTATTCTGCTGATATGGAATGAGTTTGACTACTTAATCAGTTATATTAATAGAAATGCTTCACTGGGGCAAACAAAAAAATCCTAAAATAATAAATAGGATACTCCATAACACCAGCATTTCCAGCAGTATCCAACATTTCTCAATCATGATCTTACTCGGCTAAATGTAACTATTAGCTTAACAGCTGTTTTCCTTGTTTGCTAGCTACCTATGCACAAAAATATTCTACATTATGAACCTTAACCCAAAAACCTTTAGCTTCATACACTGTAGATAATTGTGACCCTGCCTGTCGAAACCCAGCTAAAGTATTTTTTTTAAACGGTGGATGAGTAATTCACTCATTGATTTGCTTAATAAAAGCCTCCTTTGAGATCGTTTTGACAGACATGTTTATTGTGACATGTTTATCTCACTCGTGACTCTAGGCTACGTAGGACGGGACGAAACCATGCAGTGAATGGGGGGAAATAATTTTGCTGGAAATGCAGAAATAAGCCATAATTTTGTTTTATTTGTAACTCTTTGGTAGATACATTTATCATTTCTATTACATTACATTACTACTACTAATAATAAAAACAGATCTCTGGGGGCCCCAAAAGTGTGTGGGCCCTTAGAATCGTCCTAACTTCCCCCCCTTAGCGGCGCCCCTGAGCTGAACTTCCATTACTGAGATAATATATCAGTATAAATCTGTGTAATAAATTCTCTTATTACACGGCTCTGTGGAATACTTGATTCTGATTGGTCAGTTGCGAGATTCCAAGGTATGTTATTCCTTGATAACAACCAGTAAAAGCTGATAACACAGGCTCATCCGGGTAACTGAAGTCGGCACTATATGCTTGCTAGGAACAGTTTTTCTTGGTGGAAGCTTTGCATTTGGTTAGCTAATAAAAAACTAAAACTCAATTCAATATTATGTGTACAATTATTTAATTATGTCATCCTGGTATCGCAGACTCACTCTCTCGTTTCATACAAATGCAGCTGCTGCCGATTGCGACGATTGTTTTGTACACTATAATGGATTATAAGATCACTAACAAACTGGTAAGATTTTAAAACATTTATGTCTTTGATCAATATCTTTTATCACCTTAATTATTTATGTGGTGAAATGTTGTGTAATAAGTGGTATGACTGCACCGTATCCCTTAAATGTCCGTCTAGTTTGAACTTGCCGCTTGTTCGCAACTGCTGTCTTCATGGAAGCTTTGCATTCAAATATTTCAACTCAAATCAATATTTTGTCTAATTATTTACGTATGTGGCAAGTAGCCGTGTAATAAGCGGGATAATGTACATCCGGCTGGTTCTTATCGCTGTATAACCCCCTTCAGGGTGATACAAGACCCCTCCGCTGTGCGTTGGGGTCTTGATCACCCTGTCGGTGGTTATTCAGCGATAACAATCGGCTGGATGTACATCATCCCTTACATATAGGCTGTGTGTGGTCACACTTTATTTTAAGGTCCGATTCTCACTGTTAACTAAATATTAACAACAACTTTTGCCTCAATAAACTCCTAAAACTCACTGAGTGATAGGAGTCAGGTGGTTCAGGTCCTGCTTCTGCTGAAGTGGCGCAGTGACTCATTGCTTATTAATAGTTAGTAAGGTAGCTGTTAAGTTTAGGTATTGGGTAGGATTAAGGGATGTCGAATATGGTCATGCAGAATATGTGCTTTATAAGTAATAATAAAAAGCCAATATGCTAATAATATGCAAGCTAATAAGCAACTACTTAATAGTCAGAATTGGTCCCTAAAGTGTTACCCTGTGTGTGTGTGTCATGGTGAATGACAATATGTATCTATGCTTTTCTCGAGCTCTATTTTGCTGATGGGAATCACAGTCATTTAGTTTTTATTCTAGTGCCATAGAAATGATTTGTATTATTACTATTAAAATTATCTTTCACTTGTAATTGTAAAGTTTAAGTTCTGTTTCTGTTTCAGTTCTGTGGACTTTTCGTTTGTATTTTCTTGTTTCCCTGAATTTAGTTCACGTTTCCTTTTGTTCTCATGTGCTCATTGCTTCCATAGTTATTGATTGTGTTGTACACCTATGTCTTGTCTTATCGTTTGTATTTAATGGCCTGTTTCCTCAGTTCCTTTGTCGAGTATTGTCCTTGGTTTTGAAGGAAAGCTGTTACTTTTGTTTATCCCAGTTTTAGAGTTCTGTCTTTGTTTTATTTTGGAAATATAAATAAACGTTTGCTGCCTACTCTACTTGAGCAATTAAAGTATGAGCACAATTACTCAAATCTATTCCAGTTTACTTTAAATAAACCTGCTCTTGAACAGGTTTGAATTTACAGACCTGATGCTCTGACAACTCTGAGATGAGAACTGATGCTCTGACAACTCTGAGATGAGCCAAAAGAACAAGTTAAAATAATCAATGAAATTCAGTTAACTCAGAAGAGTATGTGGTATTTTGTAGGCATGAAAGAAGGAATACTGTAACCTGAACTCCGAAATCAGTCAGGATTAATTACATCATTACTGTGAATGCCTAGAATTGTTAGAATTTCTTTGTTAGAATTGTAAGAATTTTGTTTGTCCTGAGCTAGAAAGTAGCCTAACGTAACAAAACCATGTTTTTTATACATGAACTGTTGTAATGCCCAGGTCTGATTCCATCACTGTAGTGTTTTGTAAAGGAGTTGGGTGAATACTGTCAGTTTTCAATGGTGCGGGTCAGGTGATGTAGTGTAAGCACATCATCAAGACTTCTTTGTCTTCAGGAAACCACATGTTGAAATGTTGTGTGGGTGTGTTTGTCTAAAAAATTTTTGTCTGTTTAATGTTTAGTGGGCTTATAATGAGAATGTTATATCTGTGTGAATGAAAAAGGAATGGTGACCAAAAATAAATCTCATAAGCAGTGTATTCCGCCATACCCTCACTATCTAAAGAGGTATGACCATGTGTTTGGGAGTGGAGCATGCTCAGTCATTTTCCAAGGGAGTTGACTGCCCAGATTGCCCTGAGAAGTTCACATTGAGAAAGCTCCATTCACACCTGGCTCGCTTCATGAGTGATAGGAGTCAGGTGGTTCAGGTCCTGCTTCTGCCAAAGTGGTGCAGTGACTCAGATCAAGGGGCTCGCAGATGGAGCTGGCAGGCAAACTTGAGATGGGTGTTGCCCTTTCTCTCACTCATCCTCTAGTCTCTAATGCCCTAGTTCTGGGTTCAGAAGCTTGCCTAAGCAGGGGCTGAGGCCCAGGGAATGGAGACTCTAAACCCTGAAATGGTGGAACTGATTTGGCAGAGGTATAGGATGCAGTTTGTCTGTTGCTAGTGGCTCCTTTCTAGTCTGGTTTCTGGATTTTATTTCTTTCCTGGAAGGCTCTTCATGGCAGATTCCGACCAGGAGGTATCTATAAGGAGGGGAATCGTTTTGGGATGTGCACATTGTCGTTATCCATCCAGCATTGGCACATTCTACATCATGTACATGAGAATGCGCAGAACACCTGCTTCATTTAGGATTTAATTCAGGTAAGTCATCTTTATTTTAATTAATCCAGAGAGTGTAGTGTCGTCTGCTGCTAATCTGAGGAACCACACTCAGTCTTGGGTTTTGATGCCAGAAGATACACTTTACATATATCTCCACTTTATTCTTGATGTAATAGTGTCGTCTGCCGCTAATCTGAGGAACCACACTCAGTCTTGGGTTTTGATGCCAGAAGATACACTTTATTACATCAAGAATAAAGTGGAGAAGTTCTCTGCAGAGAAATCTCCAGAATGATTTTTCTGCCTTCTTTTCATACAATTTTCTTTAAGGCGTGGGGTATATATTCCATACAGTTTTCCTTATGCATACAATTCGATTCCTCCCTAGAGAGAAGGGGCCCGACAAGTCTTGTTATGGTAAAGAAAGAAAGCCCACTTGTATTTTTCCAGATGTTTCTAATCTGAGGGTCTGTACACTTCAGTCACGTAGGCATTTTCCACACAGGCATATGTGATTATAATGGAAGAATAACTGGATAATTTTTGGTCCCAAATTTGTATCAGTTTTACTGGTAGTCCACTGTGACAAATCATACCCAAAAATTCTTCATACAGTTTACTTTATTTTGCTATCCTCACTTACATAAATCAACTATAGTGTCCTGCACCCACTAGTAATAAAATATAAAAAATGATATCTGGTGTCTGGATAATTTTTGATTTGACTGTATTAGTATACTTATAAGCTTGAGCGTGCAATTGGTTCAGCGCTTGCCTGCGGTTGTCACAGTTACGTATAAAAGATAAAAACATTCAAAACATCACATATAGAATATCACAAGATTAGAATAGTTTATCTTCAGCCCAGATATTTTGCACATCCTAGAGGGCCACCCTTGGGCAGAAGATACTTGGTCACCCGGAACACTGGACATGCAGTCTCTGTTTCCTCTCTGGGCTCTTTTCTTTTTTCCTGTAAATAGATAACTTTATGTATGGCAGTTAATTTCTTCATATACGAGCGTAATTTGTAAGCACTTATACCCAGGGTATTGTTCATCTTTACACTTCATCTTCGTCCTCATTAGAGTCACTAGAACTATCATCCAAAGTTTGCTCTTTTCAGAGAAGTGATGGCTAATAAGAAGACCGTCTTAAGTGTCAGAACTCAATATGAAACCTCCTCTAATGGTTCAAACAGAGGTTTACAGAGAGCCTCCAGGACCACGGCCAGGTCCCATGGTGGAACACGAGGACGTACAGGAGGCCTCAGCGCACCGCGGAGGAAACGTGTAACCAGGGGGTGTCTTCCCACTGACTGACCACCGAGAGGGGCGTGGTAGGCCGCAATGGCGAGCCTGGAAGAACTCCAGCACTGAACCGACCGGGCAGTTAATTGGGTCAAGCTGGCGATCTCTACACCAGGAAGTAAAGAGTTTCCACTTCAGGGCATGCAGTTTCCTCGTTGAGGGAGCTCTGGATTGGAGGATGGTCTCAACAACCTCAATTGAGAGACCAGAAGCTACGAGTTGTGCCCCCTCAGGGGCCACACCCATGACTTCCACAGCTTCGGGCGGGGGTGAAAGATCGTGCCCTCCGCCTGTGAGAGGAGGTCCCTCCTGACAGGGATCTCCCGTGGAGAGACGTCGAGAA
>NW_015542455.1:175415-197665 GCF_001515605.1 Sinocyclocheilus anshuiensis
TGAACCCCTCAGAGGCCACACCCACAGCTTCCACAGCTCCGGGCGGGGGTGAAAGATCGTTCCCTCCACCTGTGAGAGGCGATCCCTCCTGACGGCAATCTCCCATGGAGAGCCGTCCTGAAGGGAAATCAGGTCCGATAACCATACTCGGCCCGGCCAGAATGGGGCTACTAGCAGCAGACGGACCCCGTTCCGGTGCACTCTCTCCAGAACTGGAGCAGAGCAATCGGGGGAAAAGGTGTACAGACGAAGCCTCAGCCACGTCTGTACCATGGCATCCAGCTCCAGTGGAGCTGGCTGAGTCAGAGAGAACCAGAGGGGATAGTGCGATGTCTCTCGAGTTGCAAACAGGTCCACCTGAGCCTGGCCAAATACTCTCCATATCTGCTTCACCACATCTGGGTAAAGCCTCCATTCCCCGGGCCTCGGCCCCTGCCTCGACAGGATGTCTGCTCCCATATTGAGATGCCCAGGAATGCGAACTGCTCTCAACGGAGAGAACCAGAGGGGACAGTGCGATGTCTCCTGAGTCGCTAACAAGTCCACCTGAGTCTGGCCAAACATTCTCCAAATTTGACACACACCCTCTGGGTGGAGCTTCCATTCCCCGGGCCTCGGCCCTTGTCTCGACAGATTGTCTGCTCCCTGATTGAGATGCCCAGGGATGTGAATTGCTCTTAGTGAAAGGAGTTTCCCTTGGGCCCACACAAGGATCTGGTGCGCCAGCTTGTACAAGGGGCGCGAACGCAGACCTCCTTGGTGGTTGATGTACGAGACCACCGATGTATTGTCGGTGTGCACCAACACATGGTGATCTCTTAGGTCTGGGAGAAAGTGCTTCAATGCTCGAAGTAAGACCAGCATATCCAGGCAGTTGATGTGCCACGTGAGATGGCAGCCGCTCCACAGACCGCGGGCAGGGTGGCCACTCATGACCGCACCCCAACCGGTGAAGGACGCATCTGTCAACGACGACAAGGAACTCCCAGCACCGGCCCCTGTGACAAGAACCAAGGTTTCCTCCACATGTCTAAGGCACGAAAGCATCGCCGCGTGACCTTGATCATGCAAAGCAGATTAAAGGTATCACGTTGGACGCAGCTGCCATCAGACCCAGCAATTTTTGAAACTGCTTGACAGTGAGTGACCGGCCCTCTTTGACTATCGCGACTGCAGTGCGGACCAACTCGAATCCCACACCACACCCAGATAAGTGGTCCTCTATGATGGAGAAAGCACACTTTTCTTTGCGTTTGGTCTTAACCCCAACTCTTTCATATGGGCGAGAATGACATCTCGGATGTCGAACCACCGTCTGTTCCGATTGAGCTAGAATCAACCAATCGTCGATATACAGTGGGTACGGAAAGTATTCAGACCCCCTTCAATTTTTCACTCTTTGTTATATTGCAGCCATTTGCTAAAATCATTTAAGTTAATTTTTTTTCCTCATTAATGTACACACAGCACCCCATATTGACAGAAAAACACAGAATCGTTGACATTTTTGCAGATTTATTAAAAAAGAAAAACTGAAATATCACATGGTCCTAAGTATTCAGACCCTTTGCTCAGTATTTAGTAGAAGCACCCTTTTGATCTAATACAGCCATGAGTCTTTTTGGGAAAGATGCAACAAGTTTTTCACACCTGAATTTGGGGATCCTCTGCCATTCCTCCTTGCAGATCCTCTCCAGTTCTGTCAGGTTGGATGGTAAACGTTGGTGGACAGCCATTTTTAGGTCTCTCCAGAGATGCTCAATTGGGTTTAAGTCAGGGCTCTGGCTGGGCCATTCAAGAACAGTCACAGAGTTGTTGTGAAGCCACTCCTTCGTTATTTTAAGAAATTTTTTTGTAACCTTGGCCAGATCTGTGCCTTGCCAGAATTTTGTCTCTGAGCTCTTCAGGCAGTTCCTTTGACCTCATGATTCTCATTTGCTCTGACATGCACTGTGAGCTGTAAGGTCTTATATAGACAGGTGTGTGGCTTTCTTAATCAAGTCCAATCAGTATAATCAAACACAGCTGGACTCAAATGAAGGTGTAGAACCATCTCAAGGATGATCAGAAGAAATGGACAGCACCGGAGTTAAATATATGAGTGTCACAGCAAAGGGTCTGAATACTTAGGACCATGTGATATTTCAGTTTTTCTTTTTTAATAAATCTGCAAAAATGTCAACGATTCTGTGTTTTTCTGTCAATGTGGGGTGCTGTGTGTACATTAATGAGGAAAAAAAATTAACTTAAATGATTTTAGCAAATGGCTGCAATATAACAAAGAGTGAAAAATTTAAGGGGGTCTGAATACTTTCCGTACCCACTGTAATTTAGTATGCAGATGCCCTAGAGTCACAGTGGAGCCAGAGCAGCATCTACACACTTCGTGAAAGTTCGGGGTGAGAGTGCAAGGCCGAACAGAAGAACCCGATATTGGTAAGCTTCGCCCCCGAAAGCAAACCTCAGGAACTTCCTGTGTTGAGGAAGGATGGAGACATGGAAGTATGCGTCTTTTAGATCTATTGTGACAAACCAGTCCTCGGACCTGATCTGAGACACGACCTGTTTGATTGTAAGCATCTTGAACTTCAGTCGCATGACTGAGCAGTTCAACTAATGCAGATCTAAAATCGGGCGCAACCCCCCCATCCTTCTTCGGAACAATGAAGTACCGGCTGTAGAACCCGGATTTTCTGTCAAGAGGAGGGACCACCTCAATTTACTTCTTGTTCTAACACCAGAGCCTGCTCGGGACCCACCACAGTGGAAACGATCCCGTTGAAATGAGGTGGAGGAGAACCAAACTGAATTCTGTAACCTCTTTCTACAGTCTGCAGGACCCATCTTGAGATATTTGGCATAAGATTCCACGCTGCCAGAAAATCTACTAAGGGAATCAGTCTCTCTATAATAGGTGACCTCCTCAGAGGTAGCGAGCTTCCCAGATCCGCGATGTTTTCTGGCGGACACTGAGACATGCGCTCGCTGGAGGCCGCTGAGCCCTGAAGCACCGGCGGTGGCAGGGTTAACATCTCGGCCTCCTGAGGGCACTGAGGAGAGATGGGCACCGTGTAATGAGGTGTACACCGCTCTTCCTCAGAGGGGGCCGGCCCTCAGAAGTCCTGGGCCCTAGGCGTCAGGATATTTTAGCCGAAGACTATCCAGCGAGAATGACGGTCCGCAGATCCGCCTTCTGCTAGAAGCCTTCGGCCCGGGAGCACCACTCTGACTCCAAATTCTAGGGAGTACGAGAAGTGACGCTCCCTGAATGAGGAGCTGGAACACAGCTGGGGCTGCTCCCGCCCTGCAGTCCCTGCTGACCACATCAACCTCCTCGGAGGAAGAGAGGTAAACACCTGTATAGAATATATAGCTCACTGTATTGAAAGTGAGGGAGCCAGCGGGGGCTGCCCTCAGAAGCCCTGGGACACAAACGTCAGGGCTTCCTGGCTGAAGACTTCTTAGCCAGAAGGACGGTCCTCAGATTGGCCTTTGGCTTCGAAGCCTTCGACCGTGAGCTCACTTTCTGCGCCTCTCTGTACGAGGAGCGGGCACACGGCTGGGGCTGCTCCCATCCAGCAGCCCCATCAGCCAGAGAGCGGCGAGGCAAGAACCGCTGAAACGCTGCCGCTTGTTTATGAGCCTCCTGAAACCTGTCGACGACGGAATTGACGGCGTCGCTGAACAGGCAAGAAGGCGCAAGCGGGGCGTCGAGGAGGAAGACCCTGTCTTTCTCTTTAATTTCAGACAGGGTCAACCATAGATGCCCCTCCACGGCCACTAGGGCTGCCATAGACTGCCCGATTGCTTTGGCGTCTCCTTTGTGGCGCGGAGAGACAAATCAGCGGTTCTACGAAGTTCTTTGATGTCATCAGATTTAACTTCCTCGCCCTCATCCAGCTCTTTCAGCAGGTCCGCTTGGTACGCTTGCAAAACTGCCATAGTATGAAGGCAAGCACAAGCCTGACCTGCTGATGTGTACCCTTTGCCCACCAGCGCTGATGTAGTGCGAAGCGGCTTGGTGGGCAATGCCGGGGCTTTTAGAGACGATGCAACACCGGGAGACAGATAACCCGCGAGTATCTGTTCAACCTGGGGCATCGCTCTATAACCACGCTCACTTATGGCGCTTTTCCACTGCATGGTACGGCACGGTACGGTTAACTTTTGGGGGGTTTTCCACTGGGTACAGTACCTGGTACTTTTTTTAGTACCACCTCGGTTGGGGTTCCAAGTGAACTGTACCGTTACCAAAACGTGACGTGTAAACAAACTCTGCTGATCACGGATTGGCCAGAGAGGAACGTCACTACCTGCGTCACTGAACTTGCGACACAAACACAAAAGAACCGCTAGATTTAAATCAGCACAGCCAGCGAAGGATCGAACGCAACTGTTTTGAATGAGCGCACCTTTTTTTTAACAACCAAAAAGTTTTGTTGTCTGTTGCGGAAGAACAGACGTTCCTCTCGTTGATAGCAGAGGAACGGATCCAGCGAGAGCTTGATGGGGCGATGCGGAATGAAAACGTTTTTTTTTAGGAGTCTATGCTGTGCTGTGGGATTTACAACACGCAAATTCATCCTCTCCTCCCGAAACACGTTAAAGTAGGTATCCGGTAAACTGGGAGAAGAGCGGAGTAAACTTTATACTTACCTACACAATCTGTATATGATATCAATAAAAACATGTCGTCAAATTATATTTGTAAGGATCATTATTGCCGTTTCCATAGACATCAGCGTGTATTTTACAAACTGTATGGTTTTGCTAGTACTTATGTGTATTTAAATGTCTGAGACCTAAAATAAGCATTATATGGTTGAAAACACTGAATATCTGTGATAATATGACAAGCGCTCAGCGCACTCAGCATGAGCAGTTAACTGTGACTGTTGATAAATTAATATTTATATTTAAATCATGAAAAATGCATTATTTATTTATTTTTTCTATTTGGGCTGAATCAATATAACTAAACAGCAATGGAACCTGTCGGTACCGATAGTCTAGTGGTTAGCACACTGACATATAGTGCAACTGTGTCTCTATCTCTGTTCGATTCCTGGCTTAAGGTCCTTTGCCGATCACATTCCCCACCAATCGCTACACTGTCCTGAGTAATAAGCACAAAAAGGAAATTGCACTTGCAAATTAGTGAGTTTTACTTTACAGTTACATGGTTGCTACTGTAAATGAAAACAGTGAAAATATTGTTATTTCTTCTACAGTAAGTTACTTGTCACTAGCTGCTAGTTAATTACTGTAGTTCGTTTCTACAGTAAGTTACTTGTCACTTGCTGCTGGTTAATTACTGTGAATTTCACAGTCATAGTATTAGTATTAGTATAGTAAACTATAGTAATTACAAACTTTACCATGGTTTCAAAAACTATGGTTACCACAGTTTTACTCAATCATTACTAAAAATGTTACTATAGTAGAACCATGATATCAAAACCTTAGTTTGAGAAAAAAAAAACTGATTACTACAGTCATGGTTACTAGTTTTACCATAGTAAAAACATGGTTAACTTTTGTAAGGGTACAGTGCTTTTCACAATCAAAGCAGCTTTAGAAAATGCATGTTTCAAGGTTACAATCAAAAAATATCCTTTAAACAGCCAGAGGTGACTTTGACTCACAGGGGAGCAACTTCTGGGAACAAATTAATGTCCATGTGTCAATAACTCTAAGATAAGACAAGTTATGTGTTCAAAGTCATGTTCAGTTAAACAGACAAACATTAAAGGGTAAGTTTGATGAATTTAAATCCACTTTATATTGTCACAAAGTCTGTAATATGTAAATGAACAATATTCGGATGATGCAAAACATTATTTGGCTGACAAATAAATAGGGATATCTCATGGAACTCAGAAAAAGATTATACATTGTTCATTCACATATATTACCATCATGGTAACAATACAAAGCGGGTTGAAAATCACCAAACTTATGCTTTAAGGCAATTATTACAATACATAATATTTGTCTGGTTTGTATGTCCATCTATAGTTGCCATCATCTGGAGTCTTCATGAGTGTTGGCATCATCTGAAGTCACCACAAGTGAGGCTGGATCCAAGCTGTAGTAACACTGGGATGGGCAACCTGAGAGATAGAAATAGGAAAACAAAAGGAGAAGGATTAGCATAGATGCTTGTTCATATTATTTCAGGCAAAACATGATCATGTGCATTTATTACTATTTCATCACTGGAGTACAAGGTTTTGAGATGTGTTATGTGAATGCTTGGCTATAAAGATGTATTTTTAATCAAGATTTAAACAGAGAGAGTGTGTCTAAGCTCCAAACCTTATCAGGAAGGCTATTTGAGCGTTTAAGAGTAAATTGCGAAAAAGCTCTGCCTCCTTTACTGGACTTCGATATCCTAGGTACTATCAATAGTCCGAGTTTTGTGACATTATTAAGCTTACCTTGCTATAATTTGGTTAAATCACAATCCGATTTTATTCTAGATCCCTTAATAAACATATTATTTGTCCTCAGTATTTAGGGAACATGCACAGTCTCTATGGAATGGACTATATATGCCACAGTATTATTGAAATGGGAGGATCATCATAACTGTAATTTACACAACTGTTCTAAAGTCTGGAGTCAGTAGGATTTTTTGCATCTTTGAAAGGCAAGGCAAGTTTATTTATATAGCACATTTCATACACAATGGTAATTCTCCACATCTCTCTCTGAATGTGGAGAAGACGAAGGAGATTGTTGTTGACTTCAGGAGAGTGCGCACTCAGCATGCTCCTCTGTCCGTCAATGGTGTGACTGTGGAGAGGGTGAGCAGCACCAAGTTCCTGGGTGTGCACATCACAGAGGATCTCTCCTGGGCTGACAACACCACAGCACTGGCCAAGAAAGCACAGCAGCGTCTCTACTTCCTCCGCAAACTAAGAAGAGCCAGAGCCCCAGCCCCCATCATGTACACCTTCTACAGAGGCACCATCGAGAGCATTCTGACGAGCTGCATCACTGTGTGGTATGGTGCCTGCAATGCATCTTCTGGAAGCTGATTCCAGCTGCGGGCGGCATAATAGCTAAAAGCAGACTCTCCTTGTTTTGTGTGAACTCTTGGTATTTCTAACTGACTAGATCCTAATGATCCGAGTGGTCTGTTAGGTTTATATTCAGTGAACAGTTCATCAATGCACTGGCAGAGGGAGTCAATGGGGCTGTCGTCGTTTGGAGATAAGGCTAGGTAAATCTGGGTATCATCTGCATAGCTGTTATAGGCAATTTGGTTATTTCTCATTATTTGACTTAGTGGGAGCCAGGGCCGGACTGGGACACAATTTCAGGCCAGGAAATCTCACACTCATACAGGCCACACAGAAAAAAAGGGGCCAAAATTGTACCTTTTGGGGTACAACAGCTTGACACCATAGCAGTACACCGTACATATTAGTACCTTAAGAGTAGTAATTCGTACCCTTAAGGTAATAATTTGTAGGCCTACCTATTAGGGGTAAAAAAGGAACAAATATGTCCTTTTAAGGGTACTGTTCCAGTGACAAGCTGTTGTGCTCCAAAATGTGCAATTTTGGCCCCTTATCTCCTGTATATAGCCTATACATCCACAATAATTTTTGAAACCAGACAACCCTATTATTTGTACGGCCATCACATAAAAAAGGTCTAAATCCTTAGTATGGGGCCGTGGAAAATAATTAAAGGTTCACTCTTGCACTGCACCTTCACTTCACTTTCCTTAATTTTCCCCAATATCTCTATCCCCCCAACCCCCCCGGTTTTTTTAATACCTGTAACTTCTTCACCAGCAGGTTTACTGTTATGAACAGAACTGTGTCCACCTTGTTCAAAACATTCACCTCATTTCTATTTGTTAGCAAAGAATGTTATTTATCTTAAAATGACTTAAATACCCTAGATTTAATCAACCTATATTTCATACAAATATATACTACCAGTCAAAAGTTTTTGTACAGTAAGATTTTTAAATGTTTTTTGAAGAAGTCTCTTCTGCTCACCAAGCCTGCATTTATTTGATCCAAAGTACAGCATGAGCAGTAATATTGTATATATTTTTACTATTTAAAATAACTGCTTTCGATTGGAATATATATTTAAAATTAAATTTATTCCTGTGATCAAAAAGCTGAATTTTCAGCATCATTACTCCAGTCTTCAGTGTCACATGATCCTTCAGAAATCATTCTAATATGCTGATTGACATTTAGGCACACGCATCGGTTCTGTTCGGAATCGTTTGACGGAAGCGACGAATACACGTGAGCTGATTCGTGGTTACAATCATTGAAAGCTGCCGTTATCAGATGGTTACGGTATTGATAACTGTTGCTAAGCGAACGTTAACCCATTTAAGCCCACTGGCAACTATAGTTGCCGAAGTGTATAGTTGTCGTTTTCCTTTTGTAAGTATATTTCTAGATGTTATCCATGTTGTATGTCTCAATGACATGCAAGCAAACATCCAAATAAAGGATTTTAAGAAAAAAAGGTACTCACTTCCTTCCTTTATTTCCAGGAAGTATTAGAATTCAAAGTGCAGAATGATGCACACTCTAATGGCTAATATTGCCCACAACTCATTGCACATGAGAGGGAGGAGCCTTGAGAATGGTGTAAACATGGTGACCGGAGGTGGTGAAGGAGATGCGCTCTCAGTATTTAAGTGTAAGAATTTAAACGTTAAGCTCTAATAAAGTTATTTTTTATTGTCTCGTGAGATTAATGGATTGATGTTATGTGAAAAGAGTACCGTGTTTATCTTGTAAGGACCGATGAAGACACTGAGCGCCTCATCAATTGATGCCAATTATTCATAAATATGAATAACTAGTTAAATAACATTTAACTAATTGTGAGTCTTTTTCACAAATTTTATAGGATCTTCAGTGTCTACAGTCAGGGGTCAGCACAGAGAGAGGGGAACTGACAGCAGTATCTTGGAAGTGGTATGGGGTGATAGATGCTGCATTAGGTTCTAAGCCATCCATCACCCCACCTGTGCTTATACAATCTGGCAGCCAAGATGATGCTATTGGTTCATCTCCCTCTGTTGTTGGCCCTTCTGATGATGCCGGCAGGAAAAGAAAGAGAGGGACAGGAGAGAGTGAGCTTCTAGGCTATTTGAGAGAGCTGGAGGAAAGGGTGGGAAACCGGTAAGACCTGGCACAACTGAGAGAGGAAAGAAGAGAGAGAGAGTTTGAAGAGAGAGAGAGAAGAAAAGAGGAAGAGAGGAGAGAGAGAGAGAGAAAGAAGCCAGAAGGAGAGAAGAGGAGTTTAGGGTGAGAATGGAGCTTAGGGATGAAGAAATGAGAAGAGAGGCTGCAGCTAGGGAAAAGAGGTTCCTTACTTTAATGGAGGTCCTCACCAAATCATTAATGAAAAAATAATTGTAATGAATAATAATACTGATAATAACAATAAAAATAACAATAACAACAAATAAGTAAATACATAAATAAAAAACTAAATCAAAATGTAAAATGACAGTCTCTGGTGTGAGATTTTTTCTCTCTCTCACTATTAAAGTAATTTTGGTATTAATCCTTTGAGGCTTACATTATGTTCCAGGAACACTAATATGACAATTTTTTTTATTTCTAATGTAAATGTTTCCTTGTATGATCATCCTTTTAAAAATCCATTGATAGTATATATATTTAAAAAATAATAAAGACGTGTATTCAGTTATACCCTCTGTCACAGTCCACCATAGTTAATATTGTAAATTATGTCCACTGGAATAAATGCAGGATCTGAAAGGGTTAATATATAAATATTATATGTATTGATTGGCTCTGTATTCAGTTGCTGACAATTGATAGTATGGTATTTTGAAAGCCAACATAGCATTTATAAAAAAGAAAGGGAAATTCGATGGATACACCACACAGACTAATTGATTTTATTTATAAATGTAAACATCTGAATCCAAGTGGTTTAGTAATGGTTCTAGGAGAAGAATCCAGGACAGGAGGAGGTAATGATTTTTGTGTTTTACAGTAATTTTCTAAATACAGTCCACCCATTTCCATAGGATTTAGTGTTTCTCCTCAGCTACAATTTAGCACATTTTAGAGCTATAGCCAGATGTTAACCAGTGTTACTATGATAGACTGAAAACCCATGACAAATTGTATGTTGATTGAAATATTTTTAATACTGCCAGTACACAAGTCTTCATTATTACTATTACCATTAATTAATTCATTGTTTTATTTAACTGGGGATGTGATTTATAATATACAGGTACATCTCAAAAAATTAGAATATCATGAAAAAGGTCAATATTTTTGTAGAGTAAAATTACACAGCATGTAACAACGATGAGGGTGAATTCTGGGCTCACCTCAAGGGCTTTAAAAAAGCTGGACCTCCAGCGGGTCTTCAGCATGCCAAAGGCCCTCTCAATCATGCATCTGGCCCTGGAATGATGCCTGTTGTAGCGGGGCTCAACTGGAGAGGTAACAGGTTCACGGTAGGGTGTCATGATGGGGACGGGTGATATCAGGCAGGGGTACCCCTCCATCTCCCAAGATGCACCATCCCTCAGGTGGATACAACTGCTTGCTGTAAATGGCACTGTTCTTGAGGGCCCTTACATCATGGACAGATCCAGGAAAGCCAAAACAGGTGTCCAAGAACTTTTCCCTGTGATCACAAACAACCTGGAGCAGGACTGAATGGAATAATTTTCTGTTAAAATAACAGGATGCATTGACGGCTGGGGGCTTTATGCAGATGTGGCAGCGGTAAATAGCTCCGAATGCCATGCGAAAAGCAGGAGAACCTGCCAGCCTGGCAAATCCTGCACCAATCTCCTCCACCTCTTCACCCCGAGGGAGACGCACCATATTTTTTAGCAGGCCAAGGACAGCCCTGCTGGCCTTGTGCACAACCCTGTGCACTGTTAACTTAGGGACTGCAAAAGCTGAGGCAACAACCCGATAGGATGCAGCATGGGCCAGCCAGTAAAGAAACATCACCACCTCGATGTCTTTTGACCATCCATGGTCAACCTCATAAGGCAGTGGGGCAGTGCAGCTATTAGGTTGACTACGGATTGTCTGTTTAGGCATAGATGGGGGCGGAGGTCAGATTCTCTATCTAGAAACAGCCTCAGGATGGGGACTGTTTCTTTCAGCTGGCAGTATGGTGTGATGTTGTCAGTCTACAAAACAGCAAATAAAAAGACTTCAGTACAGTATCATGTGTCCTGTCTTTATGTATTTTATATATATATATATATATATATAAATACACACACACACTCTCATATGTATTGTGTATGCATTGTAAAAAGCACTTAATTTCTGTTTAGTCCTTTTTTTTACTTAACGTATTTTAACTTATTTTATAAGTTTAGCGTTCAGTTGTTACACACATTATTGCACATGAACGTCAGCACCTGTCTTCTTACGAAAGACCTGCATCTGGTAGATCTACGCCGACTTGCTGCTTCTCTCTTCAAGTTGGTAGGATGCATATTAGAGTGGTGTAAATTAAATGTGGAGGAAAAAAATATATATATATACTGTATATATAATGCGTATAGTAAATTACAGTATGTTGGATAAATATGAATGAATGAAATGTCAAATACTTTGTTTATGGTGAGCGTGCGTAACTAGGCAACAACTTTCTCTTCCATTATATGACGTCCTCGTAATATGTCCCAGAATGTGAATACTCTTTTGCTACACACTCAAAAGTATGTACTTTTCTGTAAAAAAATAGTACATACTTTTAGTACATGGTACAAGTATGCGAATTGGGACGCAGCAAATATCTGGAGAACTGTTCACTGATGACGTCGACCCGCCTTCAGATCGCTGAGTTTCCATACATTCAGAATGGGTTTTTTTTGTTATTTCATCAGAATGTTTCAATTTATAATTTGTATGATAAATTGCTATTGCCAGTTCGGAGTTGGTTCAACTGGCGAGCCTTCTAAGAACTGGTTTGCCTTTCCACGGGCTAGAGAGCCAACACGGAGCCAGGTCTTATGTCACTGAATACGTCTCATTTTTCCCAGTAACGCTAGCATGGCAGCGCCAAACACAACAGGCTTGTTCGAGATGTATTGGCGTCATGCAGACCGATCGGCGCATGACACCAAAGCACCACGAAAGCGATCCAAAAGCATAAAGAGTCGTCTGCTTTCCAATCAGTCCCACGGCACACCGACCAGTCCACACAGCGCCAATGCAGCCAGAACAAGCCTTAACATACAATCAACAGTGGTGGACGTTGCATTGCTATTGATGTTCATGGTTTTGCGAATCTACATCGGCATCCAAACACGGCGAATTCAATGTGTTCGTGTTTAGCTGCTCTTTCAAAAATGGCGGTCAAAAGTTTCTGTTCATCTTGTTGGTCACGTTAACCCCGCCCCCAGCCCCTGACGCAAGCGGTTCTTACTTCTAGACCAGCAATGTTTTGGTGCTACTTACGAACCACTTTTCCTGGTTCGGAGCTGGTGCTTTGGCCTGGAGACTCCGCAGTCTCCTCCCTGATGATGACTTGCCTTCAGTTTATTTTTCATTTGTATTTTGCAGTGTGTAGTAATTCTGGATGGATCCATATATGGATGGACCATATATCCAATGGATGGATATATATATATATATATATATATATATATATATACACACACACACAGAGGGAGAACCGATTTGGAACTAGGCTCTGGCTCCGAACCAGCACTCAAACTGCCTTGGTGGAAAAGGGGTATGTGTGGATCCGTATAGTAGTTTATATCCAGTCTTTTGGCATCTCCCTGTGCTCTTGTTTGATATGCCAGGCTGACTTGTGCTTATTTGTTAAAGTTACTGTGTAATTGAGCTTTACGTACTTATGAGTACTTCTAGATGTGAAAAAAACAAAACAAACAAAAAAACCCTAGGGAGTGGAAATGGCAACTGAGCTATTGAGTGATCCTCTGCTTCCATCTACTGGTTATAATGGTCATGTCATGTCATTTTCATCTTACAAGTCTTTGTTTTCCACCAGGAGACATTTTTTTTTCATGTCATCTTCGTGAACGAAATGTAAATCTTTAAAGTTAATTTTACTGCACAACTGTAGATAAAAAAATAAATAATAAAAAACAAACAAATAAATAAATAAACAGTTTACAATATTATAAGTGTTAAAAAATGTGTTTAAGTGGGGCTGGGGTGGTGTACGTCTTTGTCACCTTTTTCACCCATGATGAGTTTGCATCCCTGAAATATATATTTATAAAATATCTGGTTGTACCACCTGACATTTTTTTGGGTGGCAAAGTTAAAAGAATTGACAGAAAATGAATGTAAACACTTTGAAATGTTATTTAACAAAAGAAACTTGTTTTAAACATTGTTTCTAACTCAAAAAATGCATTACAATCATTTTGAAGTTTTTTTTTTAATTACCTTTTTAGAAGCTTTATTTGTCATTGAACCTGTAGTTTTAAGAGCAAATAGTTTTCTTCAACCTTCTGAATTTGTGCTGATTCATAACCATGCTGATATAGAGCCATATCACACACTTACAAGTGTAATGTTGCTAGTTTAATGCACAGGTATTTCCAGTCAGTTTGCACCATTCTAAATTAATGTGCTGCCTTCTTTGAAGAACATGCAAACATAGACAGACAGACACTCGCACACAGATGCACAGACATAAGCGCTGACTCTGACAGAGGAACTGTTCATTGATGATGATCAAGTCAAGTCAAGTCAAGTCTGCTTTATTGTCAATTCTTCCACATGTACAGCACATACACACAGAGAATTGAAATTGCGTTACTCTCAGACCCTTGGTGCATACAGATAACACTAACAGTAGAACATAAATACAGATATACAGATTAAATATAAAATACAACTATACAAATATACAAATAAGGTAAAATGTAAAAAAAATATATATATATATAAAAAATAGCAGCACAACTGTTTTCAACATTGATAATAATAAGAAATCTATCTTGAGCAGCAATCAGCATATTAGAATGACTTCTGAAGGATCATGTGACGCTCAAGACAAGAGTAAATTCAGCATTGCATCACAGGAATAAATTATATATATATATACACACACACACAGAGGGACGTGCACAGACATTTTGAAGGGCAGGGGCTCAAGTGGAGAAAAGGGCACTTCTCATATTTATTTAAATTTCTTTTCCAAACAAAACTTTACCAATTTATTTTAATTCCCTCACACTCACCCAATTGTTTCATCTTGTTTCATTTTTCAACAGATGTCTACAAAATAATCAGTGATCAAAACGCATGATTTGCATATCAATGTGGCGATTCTGAGGACATAATTAATTTTACTGTATTCAGCTGTCGTTTCTCCATTAAGTTAGCCTGTATGCCCATGATATATTGCCTTAGCTGAACTTTGGCTAACTTATTACATTGTAGCTCATGAGTCATGGATGTTAGCAAGACAAATTAACTATATTTCCCTTTTGGATAATTAGCTGTAAATTTGAGGCACAGGTAGCTTAGTCTTTTGTTCATCACCACTCACCTCTACACCAAGACAAACAACTGGAAAGAGAGGGAGGGCTTCACTTCTATGGCTCTCTGCCTGTCTGTGATGCGCATGTGCCGATCAATGTGTGCTACACTGCTGTGCTGCGTGGAGATGCGGAGGGGAGAAAGGCATTGGAACTCGACAGAGTCTCAACATTTCCCGTCCTGTCCTGATATTTTGATTTATTTGTTTGACAGGGAAAGCTGTGCGCAAACAGAAACACACGCACACATAATACATATATTCATTTATAAAAAATAAAAATAAAAAACCCTCGGAAAAAAAGGCACTTTCTCTAGAGGAAGAAAAAGGGCAGGTGCTCAAGCCCCCTTTGATGTCTATGTGTGCACGTGCCTGTATATACACTTACATTCACTATACTGGAAGCAAAATGCTCGCAAAAACTTGCTGTTTCAGAGGAGGAATTTCTAAGATTTCAACAAGAGCAAATGAAAGAGGCCTAGGTACAATACAGCTTTTTCCCCCCACAAGTACAGTACATACTACTTCTAATGACCAGGAATAATTAAGTACTCAACACAGATCTTAATTTGTTATGGAGACTAATGTTTACCATAACAGGAATGTTAATCTCAATGTCAGTTGTCATCTACTCATCCTCATGTTCCAGCATATGACATGTCCAAGACAATCATGGACAATCAAAGAATATTGACAACTGATAGCCTGTCAGTGTTCGCTTGAATTTTATGGAGAAATTAATATAAAGTGAATGATTTCTCTCTGTCAGTCCCTAACATTCCTAAAAACAAGTAATGCAATTTTTAATTTTTGGTCTCGTAATTTCAGTCAGAGAGATGATGGCAGCAGTGGCTTGCAGGATGTGTTTGAAAGAATTGAAGAAGTTGTGCTGGCTGCTGAAGGTCTACAAGAAGTCATACATACCCTATGCAAGGAAAGTCTTAACTTGTACACCTTCCTGACTGGGCCATGTGATTCAGTGCCCATCCCAAGGACATAGCTCAAAGGTTTGGTAATGCTAGCTAGGTAGTTACCTTGGGGGATGTGGTAGTTACTTCCCTTGCCTGTCACTATACCTAGAGGGATCTGGTTCAACCCCTAGCTCAAGTAAACTTCCCAAGGAGGCTCACAGAGCCTAATAATTTGGAACTGCTATGCAGGTGGAGCTCCAGGTAACAGAAACCTCAGAAGAATGACTAACATGAGAAGAGGCCTAACTACCTTCCACGCTCAGGACATCTGAATTGCTACTCAAACAGAACTCTGGGGAGCAGAAGCCTTAAGTAAGAGGAGGCTTAGCAAGGCTGTAAAATTAAAGGCAGTGTCAAAGGAGGCTCACAAAGAGCCTAACAACTTGGCCTAGCAACTGCCCAATCAAGCTCTAAGGACAGAGGCCTCAACATGACAACTCTCTAATGCAAGAGGAGGCCCCATATATGCCCATGCCAAGAATAGCCATCAAGGAGGCTCACAGAGAGCCTAACAACTTGACACCATGGAACTATGAGGAGTAGAACAACATTCCTCTGTAAAGGCAGTATCCAAGGAGGCTCACAAAGATCCTAACAAATTGGCACTATTGCCTGGCCAAGCTCTAAGGATGGAGGCCTCTGTATAATGACTCTCTAAAGTGAGAAGAGACCTAACTATGCCCTACACTCAGGACAACTTTCCAAGGAGGATCACAGAGAGCCTAACAACTCAGAACTCTTATCCCATTGGAATTCTAGGAAGCAAAGGCCTCAGCAGGACGACTTTCTATAATGAAAGGAGCCCTAACAACATTCCACTTCAAAGGCAGTAGCCAAGGGGGCTCACAGAGAGCCTAGCAACTTAGCCCCTAGTGGAGCTCAGAGGACGGAGGCCTCAGCATAACAACTCTCTCAGGCAAGAGGCTGCCTAGCTACATCCTACGTCTGTTAAAGAGGCATTATAGCGGGCCTATTAACTTGACACTAATAACCTGGTGGAGCTTAGGGGAGCGGAGGCCTTAACAGAATGACTTTCTATAATGAAGGGAGGCCTAACAAAGCTCCCAACCCAGGAGTACCAAGGAGGCTCAGATAGAACCTGCAACTCAGTCCCACTGCCTAGCCAAGCTCTAAAACAGAGGCAATTCCCTAACTGACAACTTTCTAAGTGAGAGCCTAATGATGTTCAACACTCAGGACAGCTTCCAAGGAGTGCCTAACCACTTGGCCTAACCAAAAGAGCAAAGAGTCTAACCACTCGGAATTGCTATTCAGGCAGAGCTCTGGGCAGAGGAGGCCTCAAGAGATGACTCTCATAGCAAGAGGAGGTAGTAGCCAAGGAGGCCCACATCCTGGCACAACTGCCAAGTTTGAGCTCTAAAGACTGAAGCCTCAACATGACAACTCTCTAAAATGAGAGGAAGCCAAACTACATCCTATGCTAAGAATAGCTATCAAGAAGGCACACAGAGCACCTAACAACTTGATAATGCTGCCCAGTCAGAGGTCTAAGGAGTGGAGGCCTCAGCAGCATGACAGCATTTCTTTGTTTGTAGTTTTGTAAAACTTTGCCACGCTCTACTGGTTTGACTTTGTTTGCACTTGTCGTAAGCATGTTTTCTTCTATTGGATAGCAGCCGGTAGGGCTGAATTACAGTCTTGTGCTATAGCTCAACTGGTCAAACCGCATTATTGTAGGCCCTTACATTAGGTCATATGGGATCAAACGCCTATTCAAAAACAAAAATATTTTTATTGTCGACACTGACAATAATGTTGACTGATCGCTTCAACCATTAACCTTGCGTGATTGCACACAAATCTTCCTAACTACTTTTTTTGTCCTTGGCTGATCACATGCCTGGTGGAGTCATGGGTTCGGAGGCCCGAGGACTGGAGATGATGGAGCTAGGAAGTTCAACAGGACCAGCGGAGGAGGAAGGACTCTGGATGGGAAAGGGATGTCCAACCAGCCAGACAGGACCAGCAGAGGAGGAAGAGATTCAGGACAGACAGAGAAAGACTCGGTCTCTGGGACAAACGTCGCTTCAGGCTCTAGCTCTAACTCAACCGATTGAGAGCAATATTTTAACAATACTTTTGACCTTCATAGAAACAAATCTATATTATTTTGGAGAGAATAAAACAGGAATTAAATGATAAAATAATCATAAGAATTTCCGTATAACACTTCCATTTCATTCTTTTAAATAAAACACTTAATTCTCCACCAAAAGTTTCCACTAGAGTTTCCAATTGTTTTTAAAGGGGACCTATTATACTTTTTTTGCATTTCAACTTCCTTTAGTGCATAATGTTGCTGTTTGTGCATGAAAAAGATCTGAAAAGTTACAAAGCACGAATTCCACTTCAAATTATTCTCAATATCAGTCATCACTGTTTCTGAACTCCCTCAAATGCCTCAATTATAGTTTTCTTCTGGGAATATACACGTCACAATATCCCTCATTTCAATAATATTCGCCCAAGACATATGCAATAAATAAATAAAATAAGAATTACATTTTGTAAAAAGGGGCATAATAGGTTATCTTTGATAGAAGAGACTGCAATTGTTACATCCTAGCCTCAGTCTAGGGGTTGGGGAGGAATAACAAGTGAAATAAAAGTAAAAAGGAGCTGCAATGAACCTCTGTGTCTCCCGTCCCAGGTAATGAACTCACACAAGTTTTCCAAGAAAAGTGTGGTATTTATGTACAATTCTATATACAAAAGAATAGAAGTAAAAATGTAAAATAAGGAAAAGGCTAAAACAACAAACAAAACAATCCACTAATTAAGACTGGCATTGTCTGAAAATAAAACAAAAACTGTCAAAAAAAAAAATTCCCTCTCTTCTTAACCAATCAAAACCAGAATATGATAAAAACAAGAAAAATAAATAAATTAACTGCCACCCACCACTCCAACTGCCAAATGACAAAGGAAAAAGCAGCATCAACAAGGTTAAAGCAAAGTGGCTTTAAGCACAACAGTAATACATAGCACACAATCTATCTGGGACAGGAGAAGAAGGTGTCTCTGGCCATGTACATGGAGACAAACAGCCTCCCCAAACAAATTAGCCTTTTATTCACAAAAAAAAACAGCCCACTTCAATGCTTTTGTTCTTCCCTTAAAGGGGTGGTTGATTATGATTTCACTTTTTTAACTTTAGTTAGTGTGTAATGTTGCAGTTAGAACATAACATCTGCAAAGTTCAATGCAAAGGGAGATATTTCTTTTAAAGAAATCGCTGTTTAAGGACTACAAAAAAAGGCTGGTAGGGACTACAACAAGCTTCTTCCCAGGTTTGTGGCATCACTAATCCTAATGTTTACATAAACCCTGCACATGAACATGCAACTACCCGTAATGTTAAGGGGGTGTGACATTTCCGGACAACGTGCATTAGGCAGTTAGCGAATCACAACACACTGAGCCAGCTAACCAATCTAAGCCCATTGCATATTTCTGAGGGAATGGGGTTCATAGAACCAGGAACTCGACAGACCGTTTTGACGAGAACGGAAACAGTGGTGTAGAATAAAGGTAAAATATGTGAAAATAATGATTTTTTTAAAAACGAAGCATGAACATGTTACACTGCACCCATAAACACAATCAAGCCTTCGAAAAAAAGCTTAACATCCATATCAGCTAAATTAGTGATTGCCATAAAATGCAGTCTACTATTGTTAAACTGTGGGATGTGCTTGATGATAAACAAAAAAAGAGCTATTAAAAGTACATTAAGTTGTGAAAAAGACATTGTTCCTCAAGCAGCAGGCATGTACCCGAAGCCCAAAGTACTTGTATGTATTGTCTAAGTAAGCATTCATCGATCAATTTATACAATGAAGATTATACAGTGATACATTTGATTTACATTTACATTTGATTACTTTAGTCAATTTCTGTTGTAGGCTATTTCGTTATCTGAACACTACTGAAAGTAGATCTTCCTGAAAATTTGAAAGCACTGTTAATTTCAATTGTATATTTGTTTTATTTTATTGTCCTCTTCATTTCTACAACAAAAACATTTGTATGTATATGTATTGTTGTATGTGTGAATCCTCAAGTGCCTGTTAAGGATTACTTTTTAAGTGAAACTTATTCCTTGCAGTTGGCAGGTAAAAGGCCTTTCTCAGGTGTGAATTCTCATGTGGTCATTAAGGATTCCTCTTCGGGTGAAACATTTTCCACACTGTTGGCAGGTAAATGGCTTCTCTCCAGTGTGAATTCTCATGTGCCTGTTAAGGCTTCCTTTTTGATTGAAACGTATTCCACACTGTTGGCAGGTGAAAGGGTTTTCTCCAGAATGAATTCTCATGTGGGCTTTAAGGTTTCCATGTAGATCAAAACTCTTTCCACACTGAGGGCATGTGTAAGGCTTCTCCCCAGAATGAATTCTCATGTGGGCTTTAAGGTTTCCATCTTGATTGAAACTCTTTTCACACAGAGGGCATGTGTAAGGCTTCTCTCCTGTGTGAATTCTAATGTGGTTATTAAGGTTTCCTTTTTGTTTGAAACTTTTTCCACACTGTTGGCATGTAAAAGGGCTCTCTCCTGTGTGAATTGCCATGTGAACTTTAAGCTTTCCAAGTAGATCAAAACTCTTTCCACACCGAGGGCATGTGTAAGGCTTCTCTCCAGTGTGAATTCTCATGTGGACTTTTAGGTTTCCATCTTGATTGAAACTCTTTCCACATTGTGGGCATGTGTATGGCTTCTCCCCAGTGTGAATTCTCACATGGATTTCAAGCTTTCCATGTTGATTGAAACACTTTCTACACTGAAAGCAGGTTAAATAATTTTTAGTCCCCGTCTTCTGAGCCCTTTTTCGTGAGGAAGTTTTTTCAGTCTGTGAGCAACTAAAATATATTTCTCCAGTTATGACATCACAGTGTTTATCATACTGTTCTTTCTCTTCCATTTCATTCAGTACTTCACACTCCTCTTTCAGTGCCATCACATCTAAGGTGAAAAAAGACATAAATGTTAATCCCAGTTTAATGCCACAAAGCAACAGACATCAAAATATTTAGACACAAAACATCAAAACTAACAACATGTATTCTAGATCCTAAATGCCAGAGGTGCCAAACTCAGTTCTTGGAGCATGAATAAGCCTTTCTGCATCAGGCCTAGAAAGAAAGGGGCTAAAAGTGTCTAATAATCTGGAGATGAAAAAAGTAACTTTAGTAATATGTAGTAATATAAAACTAAATTTCAGTTTAATTAAAAAAATAAGTTTCATCCACACCTTTATTTCCAACAAATAAGCAGAAAGAGTTGAAAAGGCAGAAAGGAAAACAGTCTGAGTGCTAAAATAAATCTGGGTATTTTCAGCATTGCAATGTTAACCCAGACCATACTTCTGGATAATCTGCCCAAGAGGCAGCAAATAGATACTGAACAAAGTAGGACCCAATACTGACACCTGAGGGACACCCTGTCGTAATGGCACAGTCTGAGATCTGCTAGTACCCAGATAGACAAATTGGGAATGTTCTTAGTTCAATATAAGTCCAATCCCACTTTATAGCCATAACCCGCAAAATAATATGACACACTTTATCAAATGCAGCACTAAGATCTAATAAAAACAAATTGTACAAAAAAAAAAAAAAACCTGAGATGAGGAGGTCATTCATGACCCTCATTAAAGCAGTCTCCGTACTATGTCCAGACCTAAACCCTGATCGAAAAGGTTCTAGTAATCTGTTCATAGGAAAATGATTTTGCTGTTGGCCAACAACCACATGCTCAAGAACTTTACAGAGAAATGGGAAACTTGAAATTGCTGTGTAAGGTCCATCCAATTGGCCCGACAAAGGTATTCAATAGTGGATGAAGGTTTCCTGCATGTTCCGTCTTTTCAGTGCACAAAGTAATTTAAGTTAAGTTAAATTTTAATCGGACTCCATTTTATTATGACCTTGAATTTAGGTTGTCATGCAAATTGGTTGTTCATCCATTTCTAATTATTATTATTCTGACACTTGATTATTGTATATCTTGCATATCTTATATGCAAGATGGCGCCCCCCGAGGCAGACGTGTTTGATCGCTCCGCTCTCGAATGCCGGTTTTTCTTTCTTTTTTGTTTGTTTTCTGTTTTATCTGCCGTGCTCAAATGCAGTGCACTGCTAATGTACAACAGACAGGCATTACTGGACATCGCCAATTCAGCCAACCATCTTGAATTATACCTCCGGATACAGGGCTGCACCACGCCCCCACTTTGGATACTCAGACCACATCTCTTTGTTAATGTTGCCGGCCTACAGACAAAGACTCAAACAAACAAACTCTGTCACCAAACAGGTTAAGCTTTGGACCCTACAAACTGAGGGCATCCTGCAGGACTGTTTTGCTCTGACAGACTGGGATGTGTTTAAAGCTGCAGCCACTTTGGAGGACTCTTCTGTCAGCATACAGGATTATGCTGAGTATGTGACTGGGTACATTAGCACTTGTGTTGATAACATTGTACCCACTATACAAGTCAGGAATTTCCCCAACCAGAAGCCCTGGATAAACAGTCCGGTACGCCACATGCTACGTGCTCGATCTCTTGCATTTACATCAGGCAACGATACAGAGTACAGAGCTGCTAAGTACGGACTGAGAAAAGCCATTACAGCGGCCAAGAGACTGTTTCTACTCTAATGCTGACGCCGGGCGTATGTGGCAAGGCATGCAGCACATCCAAAACTATAGGACCACCACGAGCACTTC
>NW_015542455.1:198812-218768 GCF_001515605.1 Sinocyclocheilus anshuiensis
GGACAAGACAAAGGAGATGATAGTGGACTTGAGGAAAAAGAGGAAAACTCACCAGCCACTGTTTATCCGAGAGCTTGAAGTGGAGAGGGTGAGCAGCTTTAAATACCTGGGGGTCCACATCAGCGAGGACCTCACCTGGACACTCAACACCACCCAGCTGGTTAAGAAGGCACAACAGCGGCTGTACTTCCTGAGGAGGCTGAGGAAGTTTGGCATGTCACCTAAGATCCTCAACAACTTCTACAGCTGTGTAGTTGAGAGCGTCTTGACCAGCTGCATCACTGCATGGTATGGCAGCACTACAGTGAGGGACCGCAAACGTCTGCAGAGAGTGGTGAAGACTGCTGAGAAGATCATCAGGACTCCACTGCCCTCTCTGCAGGCCATTTACCATCGCAGAGTCCACAGAAGAGCTGCATCCATCATTAAAGACCCCACCCACCCCCAACACAGACTGTTCACACTCCTACCCTCAGGACGGAGGTACAGGAGTGTAAATTGCAGGACTTCCAGATTAAGGAACTCCTTCTTCCCCTCAGCTATTAGACTCTTAAACAGGTAGCTAGCTAGTGGACTTATCTATCTCAGAGAACAGTCGGACCAAATTGTTTCATCTCATTTGAACATTTGTAATGTTATTGCTGTTATTACTACCATTGTATATTTGTTAATATTACTCATGTAGCCTCATCTCAATTTGCACATCTGTTACTGTTACTGCTGCTATTGTTATCATGTAGTTGCACTCAATTTGCACGTTACTGCACTATTGTTTTTTTTTTTCACACAAGTAAATACTGTACATTCACATATGTAGATACCATATACATAGTCTATATTTCTATTTTCACATTCTATATTTCTACTCTATACTCGCATATATAGATACACATAGTCTATATTTCTATTTTTTCATAGTCTATATTCCTACTACTGCAGCATAGTTTTTATTATTATGTTTCTTACATTGTATGTATGTATGTGTGTATAGTTTGTGTATGTGTGTGTATAGCTTTGCACTGTCTTGGCATTCATTGTGGACAGCAAAGTAAGAATTTCATTGCTCAGGGAAACTTGTTTTCCTCACTGGGCATATGACAATAAACGCTTTAAATCCTTGAATTGTAATTAGGAATCTATGTCACTGAGAGTCTATGTCAGCCATTTTACGTGGACCTCACGGTCACAAACTCACCAGTCTGACCATTAGCTAGGGCTGAACGATTTTGGAAAATAATCTAATTGCGATTTTTTTTAACCAATATTGCGATTGCGATTTAATATGCAATTATTTTTTTAAAGCTTTATGTTCTGTATTATTCAACAAAGACAAATTATAAATCATTGTATAGTATGCCCAACACACTATTAGATAGATTAAACATAAATGTACTTTTCTGTAGGCCAGGCCTATATGTTACGATGAAATTAGGTGATGCATGAATTGATATGAATGACAGTATATTGACTGTTTTGAACAGTCTTGTTGAACTTCCAACCTTGTAAGCATGTAATAATTATGACAACATAAAGCAAATAACAAATAAGCACAAATAAGCCTGGTGTAAACATTAATATGAAAGTCAGTAATAAATCACACAAACTAAAGTAGATTGCAAAAATATAAAAACAAAACTGTTGCTTTACCACACTACTTTATGTAATTCAAAGTCACTGTAATAAACATAGGTAAAAATGTGGACTCACTTTTTAAACACTGTCTGTTAACTTCAGACCAGTGGTTCTCAAACTTTTATGGTCGCGCCCCCCTTTAAACCTATAAAAAAATCTGCCCCTCCCCCTTTCCCGAATCCCCATTCCACCTCAGACTACCAAATAATTTCACTAAACATTGATAAATTAATGCTTTTTTTAATGCTGAAAAAAAAAACACCTGCATCACTTGAAACATTGAAAAATAGCATAGCACAGGCTTTCCTCCTCACCAACGTCATTAAACACTGTGTCTACACCGGACGCGAGCGGCAAAATACAGTAGAATCATTATAATCAGTGAAGCTGTCTACACTGGATGCGGCGCGACTATAGACTGTATAGGGCGCGACACGACAAAACCCGACATTAAACTGATGACTTGATCTATTTATGACGCGACACGACAAAACCCGACATTAAACTGATGCCTTGTTCTATTTATGACGTACTGACACAAAGTTAAAATGATTTGCAACGGTCGCTTTGTCGCATCCAGTGTAGAGCTGTTGCGGAGTGATGCAACAACTGTAGCGTCCGGTATAGACACGGTGAGTGAAGCCGAGAGCAAGATATGCCTCGTCATATTTTCTGCATTTAGCTTTTAAATTACCAGCACCTGCCTGGTTCTGTGTGACTTCATCTATGGCTTTTCTCTTCCCTTTCACAAATCGATCCCATTCTAAGTTACGTCCTTTGGCTGTTTACGGTTTTATTTCTTTTCTTTTTCTGCTGATGGCCCGCGCTCGACTTGAAGCAGCGCTGCTTAGACCGATCGGTGTGTGTCATCAAAGTACTGCGAGAGCTATAAGAGAGTGCGGACGTCTCCTTATGCTTTCTTTCAACGTACTTTGATGTCATACACCGATCGATCTTCAAGTCGAACACACCTCTTTACTCTCGCTTGTCACATGACCAAGTGTAATCGCAGCCTCTGCGATTGAAAAATTACGTTTTTTTCATATCGCGATATTATCGCAAATGCAACTAATCGTTCAGCCCTACCATTAGCCAGAGGTTATGATGACTAATATTATTTAATAGTCACTTATGATAGTTATAGAACTACGTACAACTTGAATAAAGCTGAGACAATGACCAGCGGTTATGACTAGTACTATGACTAGCCCACCATAGTTAAAGCAACTGCATAAAACTGAACTAAAGTCAAGCTGTTAGTCAGAAATCTAGCATCCCACCTGATGTGCCCCATGCTCCATCTAACCTGAGATCTAGTATGCACTTAACCCTGGACGCAGATTTGCGGAAACAAATGCCTTCACTTAATCCACGTGAGAAAATAATTTAGTATAATTTAGTGATTTAGTAAGTCGGAATAATATCAAATGTGACAATTTATTATTAGTCAGGTAAAATGTATTATGTCAATTACATAGTAAATTCAAAGATAATCAATCCAAAACTTGAACAACCATCAATCACTTAATTAACCCTCGCATTGAGTTCCTCAATGAGGTTAAAATTATATTAAATGCACCAGTTCAGCTGGAGGTACTTGCATTGCCTGTGTAAGGGGTTCCCTTTGTGTTGTAGTTGCAGAGAAGGGGTCTCCCAAGATTGCTGATTGGCTGGAAGTTCAGTAGTCATTGAAGTGATGGGAAGCCAATGGTTGGGCGTTGGCTGAAGATGCTGAGTCTGTGGGCTGGTTGAATTTTGGAGACGGGCACAGGTCGAACTCGGAGACACGGCGTTAGGCAAAACTTAACTCAGAACACGAAACTCTCAACGGAAAGAAAAGAAACTAAAGTAAAAGAATAGAAGTAAAGTTTGACGAGACTAGATGGTTTTCTTCTCATCGTGGCTAAGTAGCAGCGGGCGTGCAGGTCTAAGCATGCTGGAACGGCGCTCGAAGAACGCAAAAGCAATGACTTGAACCATAACTAAAAAGCATGACTAAAAGCGAAAAGCTAAACAGCAAAGTTTGATGGTGTCCTGAGTATTTAAACCGGGCTGTTTGACACACCCCCAGAGAAGAATAAGGATGATAGGAACTGTGAGAAAAAACAAGCCAGAGCTCCTAAGTGCTTTGGTCACAAGAAGAAACAGGACTCGTTTTTCATCTTTGTTTGCATTCATCGAGACACACACCATCGAGTCCTATATGCCCAAAAAAGAACAAGAACGTGATTCTTATGAGCACCGCACACAAGGATGCAGCAGTAAGTGAACGGGAGGACAGAAAGCCAAAAATTATTTTGGACTACAACACTACCAAAGGTGGAGTGGACAATCTGGACAAGGTATGTGCTACTTTGTATTTGTTCACTGCTAATAATAATTGTATAATATTTGATAATAACTTCTAGTCTAAGCTAAAGAAATTTTAGTCCATTTACTAAAATGTTGTGAATCTGTGTGTGTGTGTAATATTCCAGATCGTTGCAACATACACATGTGGACGGAAGACAGCTCGCTGGCCCATGGCTCTCTTCTTCAATATAATCTATGTCTCAGCCTACAATTCATTTGTGCTGTGGAGGGAAATCAATCCCACCTGGAGACAGTGGAAAAATTCCAGGAGGAGGAATTTTCTGGAGGAGCTGGGGAAAGCTCTGGTGTACCCCTTCATGAAGAGAAGACAAAGCATTCCTCGCACACCAGTCTCTGTTAGCTTCCTAAAAAAAGTGTAGGATTCCATGGATGAGGAAGGTGGTTCCTCCACGGCTGTTGACTGCAGAGCTGGTCCCTCCATGGCTCGTGCCTCAGCGGCTGGTGCCTCTGCTGCTGGTCCCTCCACGGCTGGTCCCTCCGCTGCTCATGCCCCCATGGCCGGTCCCTCCACGGCTCGTGCCTCAACGGCTGGTCCCTCCACGGCTGTTGCCTCAGTGGCTCGTGCCTCCGCGGCTGGTCCCTCCGTGGCTCATGCCTCAACGGCTGGTCCCTCCACGGCTCGTGCCTCCGCGGCTGGTCCCTCCACGGCTCGTCCATCAACGGCTGGTCCCTCCACGGCTCGTGCCTCCGCGGCTGGTCCCTCCACGGCTCGTCCATCAACGGCTGGTCCCTCCACGGCTCGTGCCTCCGCGGCTGGTCCCTCCACGGCTCGTCCATCAACGGCTGGTCCCTCCACGGCTCGTGCCTCCGCGGCTGGTCCCTCCACGGCTCCCTCTGCTGCTGGTCCCTCCACCGCTGGTGCCTCAGTGGCTGGTGCCTCCGCAGCTGGTCCCTCCGCGGCTCGTGCCTCAACGGTTGGTCCCTCCACGGCTCGTGCCTCAGCGGCTGGTATTATGAATGAATGATGATGCATTTATATACCATCACAGCCGCTCACACGTGTTTTGCGCATGAGCTGCACACGCAGCCCAAAATGAAATAGCTTAATCGATCATCGATAGCTTTAATCGATTGCATCTCTTATAGACAATTAATCGATCATCGATTAATCATTGACATCCCTATCCGTTTAAAAAAATGCCGTTTTTAATAACAGTTATGAAATGTAATAGAATGTAATATAATGTAATGAGTCCATTAAATTTCAAATCTAGCTTTTGTGTTGTTGTTGTTTTTTTTTGTATGTCAGTGTGGCGTGTCTTACGATGTTGATATGTTCCCTGTCTTGCATTGATCATGTGCAATAAAAAATGAAAAATATGCAATAAAAATTTTAAATGACAGTAAAGAAATTAATAATGGTAATAAAGATTATTTCAAATAATTCACATTTCTTATTAACACATAATTCATATATTTCAATCTCTCTGCTCATAGAAAAATAAAAAACACCTCCACACAATTACTGAGCAGCTTATAACAGCTATACAGCATTTTCAGTTATATAACAGATATAAAATAATAATCAGAAATGTTTCTTGAGCAGTAATCAGCATGATTTCTGAAGGTTTATGTGACACTGAAAGGTGGAGTAATGGAGCTTTAACATGACAGGAAAAATACATTTTAAAATATATTCAAATAGAAAGCCCTTCTTTCAAATTGTATATTTACTGCTTTTACTGTATTTTTGATTTTTAAAAATGCAGCCTTGCTGAGCAGAAGATATTTCTTTTAAACCCAATAAAAAAATTGTACCTGCTTTTGAATGGTGGTGTATATATACAGGTGTGCCTTAGGCTGGCCACAATAAAAGGCCACTCTAAAATGTGCAGTTTTATCACACAGCACAATGCCACAGATGTTGCAAGTTTTGAGGGAGCGTGCAATTGGCATGCTGACTGCAGGAATGTCCACCAGAGCTGTTGCCCGTGAATTGAATGTTCATTTCTCTACCATAAGCCATCTCCAAAGGCGTTTCAGAAAATTTCGCAGTACACTACTTTGGTGGAAAAAGAATGAAATCCCTTCTTTTAGCAAGCTTGCCAAGAAACACCTGGGAATCCTTGCATCATCTGTACCCGCAGAAACGATTTTCTCAAAGGCAGGACAGTTAATAAGCCAGAGAAGAAGTGCAATAAAAGGTAGCCTAAATGTGTTATTGTTTCTGAACAAAAACCTCTAAGTCTTAACAGAGTGTCAAGGTTTAAAAGGGGGCTGCAGGGAATATTTCCTTGGACAAAGGAGGGTTTGAGGGTGAGTATTAGAGGCAATAGTAGTTTGTGCTTTTGTTTAGTTATTTGCACTTTACTTCATTTTTTACAAGCAATTGTGTGCACTTTGTTTATATGTCTAATGAAAGGGATACATTTTATTTTGTTATTTTGAAAAAATCACTGAAAGAAAACAAAAGTTAAAAAGTTAAAAAAAAAAAATTTTTTAAACATTTGTTCTCCCGTAATAATTTTGTGCACTGTTTATTTAAAATGTATTTGAAATGTATATTTGTTTAAAATTTATTTGTTTAAAGACAGAGAAGTGGTGCTAAAAGAGCAATTATGTTTTGTTATTATACCATTGTTTCTGAACAAAAACCCCAGACTGAAGGAAAGAAAAATTACATTTTTAAAACATTCATTGTTCTCCAGTAATAATTTTGTGCAAATTTCGTGTTTCCCAATTCAGTTCATTACAGTAATAAAAATATTTATTAATTATTTTGGCTTAAAAGTGTTTAAAATCTGTCCTGGGTTTTAACATACACATTTAATTACAGGTGCTTTAAGAGCACAAACTACAAAATCTTTTAGTGTTTATGAAAATTCGTTCTGATCTAGCATATTAATGATGCATTCACCTAATAAATCATGACACACTGCTCTCCCATACAGGAAAGTACATGTAGGTTCAAATGCATGCTTTTAAAAGTAAAAATATCAGTATCAATATCGGCAATACAGGCCCTGTATTTACTTGGTATTGGACCGATACCAGGGTTGCCAACTTTTAAGTTCAACTTGTTAAGTTCGATCTTGATTCAATATCAATTCATGTGTATACTGTAAATATATAAGGGATAAAAATCGTTTGTTGAATGCTGTTGAATGCCTTTTAAGCATAATTTTAAACTTAAATTCAGTATTTGCTTGCATTCATTGGACCTCATTCATGAAACACGAGCAGAACAAATTTTTGTGTAAAATGTTCGTAAAGCTGTTCTGACGTACATTTTCGGATTCATGAAAGTGTTCGTATTTTCAAAATGTTAGTTGGTGGGAAAGAAATGGACACCTGCTCCCTACCACGTGTAAATGGTGCGTAAAACGTTCTGTGTTCTTTTGGCAAACTGATGACACAGAATTTTGATGTACTGCCATCATAATATTTTACAAGTTCGTTTGCTCTGTTTTTGTTTTTTTGTTGTAGCTGGGAGTTGATAAACTGTTTAGATTTGGGTAAAACGCAACGCTTGTCACTGTCACTTTTTACACAGCCGTCCAATCAATGGAGGAGGGGCAGGACAAATACGAGGCTACACCGACCAATTACCCTACTTGTACAACAACTAAACAACAACAGAGAAGTTACCATTGCTGGTTACTGCATTTTTATATTCAGTAATATTCTTCAAAATGAGATGCTAGTAATGCGTTGCTGCCGTGGATATTCCAAATTATAGCAATCAAAGCGTCTCAGCTGGAAAAACGCTGTGCCACCAAAGCGTCCTCCAGCACCACCAGCTGGCCGTTTTCAGAAGAGCGCCTGACATTTTTCAGCTGGCTAAAAACACTTTGGTGGCCACACGTTATTGAATATTTATTGTTAGGCATATGGCCTATTAGTCTTTTTTGCATTTATGCAATATACTGGAGCCAAACCTGAGAAAGTAGACCAGATTATTCCACTGTGTTCCTGGACACGCAATTTGCATAGCTGTAGTTCATAGGCGGGGATTGTGGTAATTGTGAATGAGCGTGCATGAGTGCCCTATTTACGAATCATTGGAATTCATTAACATACGCATGTTTAACTATCAAATCGGAAGTTTACGAAGCGTTTGTGAATCATATACTGGAGCCAAACCTGAGAAAGTAGACCAGAATATTCCACTGTGTTCCTGGACATGCAATTTGCATAGCTGTAGTTCATAGGCGGGGATTGTGGTAATTGTGAATGAGCCTGCATGAGTGCCCTATTTACGAATCATTGGAATTCATTAACATACGCATGTTTAACTATCAAATCGGACGTTTACGAAGCGTTTGTGAATCTGGAGTAGAGTTTTCGGGAAGGTCCGTTTTACACGCAAATTACTCAGAACTTACTCCTACATTTACGAATGTTTCATGAATGAGGCCCATTGTGTGTAATTATCCGAGTATCATTAAAAAAAGGATGTAAGTTATTAACTTTAAATTTATCAGTGATAAATCTAGTGTTTAATCATGTCTAAAAATGTATTCAAATGAAGAACTTAAAAATAAGTAAGCAGGTATGACCTGCAATATTCTAGATATATTTAGTAAAGAGCCATACAGGTACCTAGTGGGTAAACCATGTCATTACAAATGAATCTTTTTTTTTTTAACCACAAAATTACTCTAATTTGCCTCTTTGCATTGGAATTTAACACCCTTTTCTCTATTTTAACCTTAAGTACTACACTAATTGTCATATAAGTAATAGAAATATTATAAAAATATATTTTTCATCATCCAAGTGGATGCTGCACACTGGTGGTGGTTGAGGAGAAACCCCCCCCCCCACATGATTGTAAAGCGCTTTGGGTGTACAACAATACACAGTAAAGCGCTATATACATGCATCATTCATTCATTCATAGTTTAAGTCATTAGGCTAATGTACCATAATTATTGTACAAATAGTATTTAGTACCAAAAGATCTCCTCAAAATATTAAATAAATATTATTGAACTAAAATATACAGCACTTATTTAACTGAAAAAAGCTGTATGGTCACATTATAAGCAATATCCGAAGGTTAAGAAAACCATATTAATGTTGCCTCTCCATCACTCTCCAGAATAAAATGATACAGTAAATGTCATCGACGTAATAATCAATGCATAATATGCTATAATGTTTATCAAAAATTGCTGCAAATACCTGTATAATAAAGCTGTCGTCTATCCATTCAAATATATTGTCAACGCTGGTCTGTTTGGAGAGCTCCATGAACCACGTGAGATCAAAGCTTGTCGCAACTCTGTTTTTAAATGGCTCTGGCTTTAACTGAAGCGCTATATTTACGCCACATTAAAGTTTTGAAAAACTGAAAAAACTTGAAAGCTGAGACTTGTTTCATATAGCAAGCAGGGTTGCCAATTTGGTGTGAGATTTATTTTGATTTTTTTGGCGTTTTATGCCTTTTATTTAGATAGGACAGTAGGTCGACAGGAAGCGAAGTGGGTGAGAGAGAGAGAGAGAGAGAGGGGAGTGGGATCGGGAAAGGTCCACGAACCGGGACTTGAACTCGGGACGCCCGAAGCGCAAAGGCGCTACATGTCGGCGCGCTGCCCACGAGGCCATCGGTGCCGACTGGCGTGAGATTTACATAGGCAGAGTGAGAGTGTGAGACAGAGCCTGGAAGCGCGTGTCTCACGCCAAATGCATGAGAGTTGGCAACCCTGCCGATACAAAATTTTGCAGTATCACCCACCCCTAGTTTGAAAGCTGCGTCTAAAATCTCGAAATGCTGGTATCGTCACATTTTGAAAATTTCAATACAGACTGGTACTGACATCAGTACTTTTGACAACACTAGTTGAGACAGAACAAGTCTACTAGGTGGTACTGCACATGTGTCGAACTCCTCCATCCATGCTCACCCGCGGTTGAGTATACTTCAAAAGCTGTGCGGACGCGACTGTGAAAAGTGAAGTATACCCGGGCCTCGAGGCAACCCACTCCATGACAACTAAAACCACTTTAATTACAACACTTATTTGACATTCTTCAAACACATTGTTCATTTCCCACAGCTGTTTTTATGTTTTGGGATAGTTTTTCATGAGTCCTTTGTCCTGAACAGTTCAACTGCCTGCTGTTCTTCAGAAAAATCCTCCAAGTCCTGCAAATTCTTTGGTTTTCCAGCATCTTCTGCATATTTAGCCCCTATCCGACAATTACTTATAATTTTGAGATCCATCTCTTCACTCCGAGGAAAAATGAAGGACTCGTTGGTTTGTAAAAGTTATCATTATACAGGTTTGTGTTTGTTGTTCTCGTTGCATTTACACTGCTTTGAGCAGCAGGTGTCGTCAGTGTGCGGTGATTCGAGCGATTCAAAACAGTGAAATCATTTTGCAAAGTATTTGATTCAGCTGATTCAGAGTTTCGAAAAGCTCCGTTAGTCTCATCACTTGCCAGTGACCGAATTGCGCTTTACTCACATAAAATAACGTTAATTTATATTAGATAAAGCATTACAATGTTACATTTCATATTAAGTAGTTAATTTATAATGCTTGTAAAACTATAAAATACACTGACCGGATTGCATTGATTTAAACACATTCAATGTTTACAAACAAACCTTTCATCAGCCGAACCACATCAGATAAAGGAGCTTATGACATCACATCGGCAGAGCAAAATAAAAGTCCCGTTCATACACTGTGTCTAAAACAGGGGTGTCCAAACTCGGTCCTGGAGGGCCGATGTCCTGTAGAGTTTTGCTCCAACTTGCCTGAACACACCTGCCTGGAAGTTTCTAGTATGCCTAGTAAGACCTTGATTAGCTGGTTCAGGTGCGTTTGATTAGGGTTGGAGCTAAACTCTGCAGGACACCGGCCCTCCAGGACCGAGTTTGGGCACCCCTGGTCTAAAACCACCAAGCACATACAAATTACAGACTATAAAAATACATACAAATTGTAAACATATGTAAACAGTATTCAGAGTTAAATTCTTGGTGAAACACACATTTAAATGCATGTGGTGAGCATTTTATTTTTCACTATTGTTTTCCCTAAATTTTTGTTTGATGTATTTTTCTATTGTATAAACTTTTCTTTTTCTTTTACTATTATACAATAAACAATGTTTGTCAAATTAAGTCTTTATCAGATGTCAAACTATTTTACAAAATAAAAAAAGGAACATTTAATAGGTATGCTGCAATGTGTTATTCTTAATTGTGCTCAATTAATTGTGATTGTTTGTGTAAGAACCTCGAACTATGAGTGTCCACCTGAACAGCATCAAACAAACTTAAGTGTTTTGATTCACTTTCAATTCACTTTACAAATTTAAATTGTACTTAAGTATAAAAAGTAGAAGTGTGCTACCAAAAAAAAAAAATTATAATAAATTGAAAAATAAATGGCATGAAATGTTTTATCAGACAGAGATAAAAAGTTTTAGTTAAAGGGAGAAAACAACATAACACAATGGCTGCAGGTCAAAAACATGACCTTCCGGCCATCTGATATGTTTATGACTTTAATTTTCAGATTAACTTAAAACAAAGAAGATGCTTCAAAAACTACACGATGTGAACATGATGGTAACCCATGTTGTGCGTGTATTTATATATATATATATATATATGTGTGTGTGTGTGTTTATACTGTGTGTATATACAGTATATAGTGCCCATTTCTAAAATGTAAAAAAAATGTAGTTTTTATCAAATTAAATAATTAACTATTATTTTTATTTTAGTATTAACTTTTTTTTGCATCACCCGAAAGCAGACGCATACCAATTGTACATGAAGAGATGCAACGGTTAATTAAAGTTTATACAAATTTTAAATAAATTACAAAAATTTATATATATATATATAAAATGTAAAAATGAGATCACTTCAAATGCATCTAAAGCCTTGTTTCCACCGAGCGGTATGGTACAGTACAGTATGATTCGGGACAGTACACCCTGATCCGGTTTGTGTTTCCACCTCCAACAGTCCCCTCACTTGATAGGCGTGGTGTATGCTGGAAAGTAGCGATCGACATAATACTCACACGGAGAAGAAAGCGTGTGTGTGAAAATATAAAATTCTAAAATACACTTTTATATTTTTTGTGTTTGCGCACTCTGTTGTAAACAAGCCCAACACGCATGAGCAGCATGGCAGAACGAGTGAAGGAGACGCTTCATTCTCCTTGTAGCACATGCAAGTGATGATTCTCTGTCAACCAATCAGCATTCTGCAGTGAGTCTAGCTCCACCCATTTGGTACCAGACTACTGTGCTAGTTACCCCAAAGGAAGGGTCCCAAAAAAGTATGGTACGATTCGCTGTTTTGGTACCATTCACAACTTCTGACAATGGAAACGGAAATAATTGCGTACCATACTTTACTGTACTAGACCGTGTCACTTGGTGGAAACGAGCCATAAACTCTTCATGTGCTCACGTTCATGACCGTTACTAACATCTTGAACATAAACTACAAATCAAATGCACATTGATGGATCTTCTTCCATCTTTTCTCCAATATGTATTCAAATGTATATTTCTGCAAGCACATGTAACTGTATCTAACCATTCCATTCAAGAAGACAAACAGGTCGCCCACCAGTGCACAGATATGCGGGGTTGGCAGGTATTGATTTCATACTCTCTGATCAACGGTAGCTTATTTAGTTTATAAATTGAAGTATATGTACAAAAACCTGGTAATGTCACACTTTGTAGTAGTGGTATTGCGTTCTTCCTATCCGACGCTCTTCTTCTGTGTACTCTGAGTGAGAAGCCGCTTCAGACGATTCAGACTTGTTTGATCAAGTCGTAATATAGAATCGACTCAAAAGAGTGATTCATTCACGAATGGAGCATTGTTCATGTCCCACCAAAAAAGAGACCGCACATTTGGAATAATCTACACATTTCTAAAAGTGTATTGTATTCAAATGAAGTAACACGAGGAAGGGCATGGCCTCAAAATTAAAGGTGAATGATGCAAAATAAAGCCAGCAGGGGTCAATCATAATTCATAACATAAATAAAACAAGTTAATTTTGCTGAAATGCATTATACATGGAAGTTATGACGCTATATTGATTGTTTATGTAGCTATGGGTGTTGCGCAGTGATACACAGACCTGTTGGGTGAAGTGGTCATAGCCATGATTTATCGTGAATAAAACACAGCTGTTGACCAATCAGAATCAAGGATTGGAACTAACCATCTTATATAATACTGATTAAAATTTAATCTACAACAGTTGATTAATCCTGCTTCTGAAGGGCCACTGTACCTCAGGATTGGAAACCTCTGCAAATTAAAATGTTACAATAACACATATGCAACAACAAATGGATAAAAAAAAAAAGAATAAGCTGAACAACTAAACTTTAAATATAACCACCTTTAAAGCTTTTTATTGTCTAATTTTTCTCAAAAATGTTTGCAGTAGAAAGAGTCATCCAAGACACCATGCTCCTCTGAACAAAAATGTGATTTTATTCCTTATAAAATGTCGATTAAACATATCTATTATAAAATAATCAGTGAATGTTAATGTATTTGAGGAATGTTAGAAGAATTAATGAATGATAAAGGTAGTTTTTAAAGAGTTTCTGCTAATGAGCTGATGAGTGAATCAGGTGTGTTTGACGAGGCACACATACAAAATGTACAGTGCTGGTTTGAAAACCCCTGATCTAACACATTCAGTGAGCCAGAAATGTCTTACAAGAAAACTAACATATGTTTTAAAGTTTTATTCTTTGCATAATCCCTGTTAACTGCAGTAAGAAATCAAACTGCCATATTTTGGTCTTTGTCACTTAAAACTGTGTTAAACATGAACATACATAGGGGAAAGAAATAAAAGACAAATACTTATTTGCATGCACAACAACAAAACAAAGCATTTGAGCATCTGTTTGCCAATGGCATGACTGTAAAATAAACAGCAGCAATGAATATAAATAACCCAGAGTCATAAGGATACACTAACAGTATTGTGCTACACACCAGACATGGCTTTTACAAAGTGACAGCTGGTGTGTGTGTGTGTGTGTGTGTTCATAGGCAGTATGTTCAGAACATTCTGTTCATCTATTAGAACATTTTAATTTGACTAATTAGAATAACAAAGTACTGCATAATGTTTTTTTTTTCGTGAATAAACTGACCATTTTCTTAAAAATGAACCAAAAACATTTTTAAACATTTGTGAGAGAGCGGTTTATTTATTGATTTATTTATTGTAAAAAGGCAAGACATGAAACTAAATCCTTTAATGTCCTTCATGAGGAGCAGATGCACTGCATTATATATTCAAGTCACCACTATTTTGGCTATACATGTTTACCAGATATAACTTTTATTGTTGCAAAAGTAGAGCATTAAAGTTATTACATTTCCATAAATGATCAATTCAGAATAACTTTTTAAATAACAGAATCATTTTTTAAAACAGAGAAACAAGCAATTCACAAATAATACGTCATGTTTTCACCTTCCACATTCAGCTTTAAAATGTAGTAACTGATAGTAAAATTGAGAACTTCAATGTGCATGTGATTTAAGCTTTACTCCCAAACACAGGGCCAGCTCACTCTTCTGAATCTTCCCGTCTTTATTCACATCACAGTGGCGCAGCAGAACCTTGCGCAATTTATCCAGATCAACTCCTCTGATACTGGGCTGAGAGAAAGAAGAAAGTGGTGGAATACAGAGTGAAAACAGGCAGAAATCTACGTAGAAAGATCGAGAGAGTGTCACAAATAGTTGCTACTAGTGGCAATTATTAGTAGTATTATACTAATATTATAGCAGGCTTTTAAATTTCCAATAAATAAATAATTGCATTTATATCCAGATCCCAAACTATTTAAGCCTAAGTTACACGCTAATGTTTAATACGGAAGGTTATGGACCCAAATAACCTAAAACAACAAAGCAAAATGTATGAGTTATAGCAGTAGTGATGTTTTCTTAGAATGTTTCACAGACATGTACGTTTAGGTTTGTTATAAAATTGGTAACTTGTTTACTTGTGATGTTTATTACTGTTTAATCACTTACCCTGACGAGCTCCGTCATGTCTTTGACAAAACCGTCCACCTCTGGTCCTTCAAGTGCTCCAGTCTTACTCTAAAAAGAGAGCCAACTATTAAAGAGCTGGATCTTCTTTAGCAGTGCTTTGTGTTTGTTATTGTGTCCAAATACCACATTTGAAATTTATCATGATAGTTAGTATTTAATGCACACAACAACAAACAATATAATGCTAATGAAATCATAATTCATCAGTCCACAAAAAGTAATTCAAAGTGAACTTTCGTTTAACACTGTAGACTTATCCATGGGGTTAGCTGGTTACTTAGCATGTCTAGCTAGCCACTAATGCTATGAGCAGTTCTTGCAAGCAACATATAAATTGCAAATATTGTAGACCAGTAGTTTAAAATTGTGCCATCAGCCAATCAGTGTTATTGTCATGTTAGGACACAATAAAACATGGCATTTACAGTTCAGGTGATTTAAAATCATGCACAGGACATGTTTGTATTAACAGTACTGTAGAAAGGTTAAAAACATTCTTACAATATCATAATGTGCAAAGATCTTCTCAAAGTCTCTCTTTCTCTCCTCTTGACTGCTGGCCTGAAGAGGGCAGGAAATGGAGACGGTATCATGCACTGGTTTGCAGCAAATTATTACATTTAGGAGTCACAAAATATGAAATGAATTTGACATAAAGTACTAACATCCATTTTGAACTGCAACAAGAAGTTGTCTTGCAGAGCCAGAATTCTAGAGAGGAAATACAGTTTCATACTCGTTGAACTCCACAACACTGACACTTTTATCGAGGTGAGTTTGATCAACATTGAACTGACTCGAGCTGAATAACGACACTATTGACTTCTGTAGGGCTGCTTCTAACTCCATAATTGATGATCTTTGTATTGAAGAACTTTAACATTATTTTCCTGTTTATTACTGTGAAGCGGCTTTGAGACAATCTGTCCTGAATAAAGCGCTATATAAATAAAGGTGACTCGACTTGATAATGTGTACTTCACTGCCATTGGCAGCTGCTCCCAAATGTCACTGCTCATTTGCATAAAGTTCATCTTTCTCAAATTAGTTGCGTCTCTTGACATGACCACATGGTAAATTTCACTTGTTTTGCCTGAAGTGAGTTTTTGAACCATACAATAGTAAAACACTTTAATTTGTTGTGGTAATTCTATAGTTGCTGTGGTAATTTAACATATATAATAATATAAACAAATTAACCAATACTGTACTAAGTTTTCTACAACTATAGGGTGTATTATACTACAATACACTACAGTTTACTGTAAAAATCTATTTTAGAAATTGACTGAGTGTGAAAATTATAGCAAGTATTGGTATTATTAAACACTAAAGTATACTACAGTATTTATTACAGTTTATAAGTTAACTACAGTTAATACTACAGTATGCTGTAACATTCATTAACAAAGTGTTGTAAATACTATAATATATACAGAATAATACACTTTACTATAGTATGGTTCAAAAACACTATAGTATTTACCATAAATTACTATAGTATTTTTTCATGTGGGTTGGAAAGCTCTACTTAGGCAGTGACTCCATACATCTTACAAATGTTTTATAAGACAGCATAATTATACTTTTTGGATTAGTCTCTTAAAAATGTGTTAATGAGTGTAACAGTGTGTTTGCTTCTGTCTTTCAACAACACAAACATTCACACAAAGAGCCATTCTAACCCTCAAGGCCTAAACAGCTCAACAAGCACTGAACAAAAACACGATTGTTAAACACACATCACCTGGCTAGATCATTAAGATCCAGTCTTCCATCTTTGTTTTTGTCAAAAATGCTCATCTGCAAGACACAAAAAAACCCCCAAAGTATTCATGATTAGAAAAATAATGAGCATTTTCCAAACAATATCAACTCTAAGAATAACAATACTTGCTATCATTTTCACACTCACTGTCAATTTCTAAAATAGATTTTTACATTTTTATTTCTGTACAATTAAGTGCACAATTAGCTGTTTAAACACCAATGTGGTGTACAACATATGCTCTAGGGCAGGGGTTCTCAAAGTCTACATTCAAAGGTCCAAATCTAATTTTCATCAGTGTCAAAGGTCCGGACCGGAACAATTGGTTATTACAAAACTTGTTTTTAATAAACATAGGCTACATAACATGCATAGCAAATAAACCATACATTTTTTGAAAAAAATAAAGTGCCCTTTGCATTCAAAATACATTAATAGCAAGTGCAAAAGTGGCAAAACAATTCATTTAAGTGTCAGCAATAGAGGTCGGCCGATAAGGGTTTTTCTCTGGCCGATGCCCATTTTTACAAATCAGGGCGGCCGATATATGATGCTGACTTTTTTGGCCGATATGTTCTCTTGAAATACGAAATGGAGGCGGGTCCGGACTGAATTCCCTCCGGGTCCGGATCCGGACCGGAGTCCGGACTTTGAGAAGCACTGCTCTAGGGATATCAGTAGCCTGTAAAAAACCTATCATGGGGGCCACCATTTGAAAACGCATGAGCAGCCAAACACTACTCACTTTCACTAACACTGACAATTTCACTTGCTGTGCTAATGGAAAAAAACCAGACTCCTGAGTTCAGGTCAAAGGAAGGTTAATGCATGGGCGATCAGCTGCACTTTGCTGATGGCTGATGTAAACAGTGCTATCACTCCCTAATTGACCTATATGCCCAGCATTTTAAAAAAGCAGTGGTTTTTATGTGAGCTGAGACTGACACAATAGCCCAAGAATGACTTACATAGACAAACAATTACAAATAGTGTATATGAAAAGCAAAAATTATCTCTTCTTCGGACAGATTAACAAAAGTTGTAAAAAATAGTTGACACGAATCAAGGAACGTGGTATATAGCACTGGCCTTTCAGACATATTTACTGAGGTGAATCATTATGGAACATGCTGATTATGTACTGCCTTTGCATTGCTCCAGTATAAAACAACAACAGCATCAACCACAACGTATACAGTAGTAGGAATATTAAATGTCAAGATGTAACCATACAGAGGTGCGTCATTTGAGAAGTTTAGGTATATACGAATAATTAATAAATGGTGAAGAACTAAAAGCACAATATGTAAGTTTTTTTTTTATTAAAATATCCAAAAACCACTAGAACGGTGTTATATATTTTGCTGACTTGTGCACTTACATTATCCCAAATGTTTCGAAGAATGTTTAAATCCAGAGAAAGAAGCAATTTTAACTAGTGACACGGACCGTGTCCATAGTGTCATTGTGATGCCTGCCAATGACGTCATAACCCCTCGATTCCGGTTTTGTTTTGTAGAAAACATGGAAACACCAAAGACGCTTTAATATGTTGTGCGTTTTAAAGTCGGTATGAAACGGAAGTTGGAAAAAGTTGAAAACGGATTGTCTTTTCTTCTTTGCTGTGACATATATCCGAGTGAAACGGCATCTGAAATGAGAGGGCGGAACTTGATTTCGTCCTTCGGCAATTGATTGGATCGTTTGAAGTTGGGGCGTTGCCAACAGAATGGAGGCAGATCTGAATGCCAGTTTGTAGTTACTTAGTGGTGGGGGATTTCTCTCCACTGGATTCACTGCCGACACCCTAGCATGAATAAATGTTTTTTTTTTTATTGAGGATGACGACGACGATCAACGGCACAAAACATGCCTAAACAGCACGCGTGTGTGCGTGAGAGAGAGAGCAGAGCGAGAAAGAGAGAGACTGCCTGAATGACTGAGAGCATCCTCCATCAGGTTAAGTCATATTCATGAAAAAAAAATAATAATTAGTTTGCGATGTTCTAAGAGTAATGTTGTCGTACCCTAATATCTTTTCAATGTTTAAGGGTAATGTATTCCCTTATGACTGGTGTCAGTGCTATAAAGTGAAGCATCAGCCTCAGCTTCAGCTTTTCCCCCTGTCGTTTATTCCAAACTTCACTGATGTCACTGCAGCTGTTGGCAGTTCCAGTCCACTGGATTCACTGCCGACACCCTAGCATGAATAAATGTTTATTTTTATTGAGGATGACGATGACGATCAACGGCACAAAACATGCCTAAACAGTGCACATGCGCGCGTGAGAGAGAGAGACTGAGCGCATCCTCTATCAGGTTAAGTCATATTCATGAAAAAAAAATAATAATTAGTTTGCGATGTTCTAAGAGTAATGGTGTTGTAATATCCTAATATCTTTTCAATGTTTAAGGGTAACGTACTCCCTTATGACTGGTGTCAGTGCTATAAAGTGAAGCATCAGCTTCAGCTTTTCCCCCTGTCGTTTATTCCAAACGTCACTGATGTCACTGCAGCTGCTGGCAGTTCCAGATAGCTCCGCCCTTGCGCCATAGCTCCTGACCGGAAGAGTAGAGGAGTCCTTTTGAGGGGAGGGAGGGTTGTCGTACCCTAATATCTTTTCAATGTTTAAGGGTAATGTATTCCCTTATGACTGGTGTCAGTGCTATAAAGTGAAGCATCAGCCTCAGCTTCAGCTTTTCCCCCTGTCGTTTATTCCAAACTTCACTGATGTCACTGCAGCTGTTGGCAGTTCCAGATAGCTCTGCCCTTGCACCATAGCTCGTGACCGGAAGAGTAGAGGAGTCGTTAGAGCCCTGCACGGGCCTAAAATTTAGGCCCTAGCCCAGCCCTGGCCCGAGACACTCAGGCCCTAGCCAGGCCTGTGTTCGACAAGCTTATCAGAATTACTGGCCTGACCCGAGCGCGTCTTTTTTCCCCTTCTCCCAAAACAGCTTATACTACTGTTTCAGCTATTAAAATAGTTCTGTTTTGTATGTAATAGTAAAGTGATTATATTTCGTTTCATTTTTTTATGAAGTTAATTTAAAAAAATGTTTGGAGCATTTTTTGTTCGTTAAATGTAAGTTTTTGTTTTTTTAAAGTAACGACCAAGCGGCCAGCGGCAGACAGTGAGTTGATCATAGCCTATGT
>NW_015542455.1:219123-242111 GCF_001515605.1 Sinocyclocheilus anshuiensis
GCAGACAGTGAGCCTATGTTTGATCAATTTAGCCTTCTCAAATCATCACGACTTGCCTAAAATAAAATCTATAGCTATAAAACAGTTCAAGCATATAACAATGTTTAAATGTTAAACCTAGATAAATGTACGCTATATCCAATAGTTTGTGCGGAGAGTGGAAGCTAAAGCGTGCTTTGCAGGACATGGAGGCGTCAGCGCGATCGCTTGCATTTTTTCAGTGGATACGCCGTAATTTTTGCTCAAAAAGGTAAGAACAATACATCATTCGTAGCTGTAAAGGGTCTACTTTTATTTTTGTGCACTCACAATATCAACAAAACGTTTTGCTTTCATAAAATAAAGAAAACAAACATGATGCGCTTTCTGCCGTCTCGTCTTGAACAGGAGCGCTTCACAAAAATGAACAAAAACTCACCAATGTCTCACAGACATGATAAATATATCTATAGAAAGCTTTAAATGAATATTTAATGAAATAAAACTAATCAAAAACAAAAACTCTTTCATTATAATCATAATCCGTAAAGATGCACTTCTCTCTAAAGGCGCGTCTAACGAGGAGATGGTGAGTCAGGATTGTCATCTTCATCTTCATCTTTGCGACACGGACTCAGAAAACACAAATTTATTATTAAATAACTCAAATATCTCCTTACTATTTCCCCCCCCGACACATTCATGGTAATTACTTTTGCTGGGGCCACTAGTTTATTAGTAAATAACTCAAATATCTCCATACTATTTCCCCGTCACATTAATGGTAATTACTTTTGCCGGTGGTTTGCGGCAAGCTTAAGCCTATTGCTTGCATTTGAATGCAGAACTGTTCAGCTGCGCTGACGGCACACACCATACATACTGCTGCTGCGGGACACTAAACACCGTCGAGCTGCTCTTGACAGTCGTGATAGCACGGTCTCGTGTTGTTTCCACCAGCGAGGCTGGCCCGAAGCCCGGCCCGAGGGGCGTAAAAAAGTTGGGGCACGGCCTGAAATGCAGGGCTCTAGGAGTCGCTTTGAGGGGGAGGGGAGGTTAACATTTTTGATTAAAGATTACGAGGGCACATGAATTTTTAAAAAATAATGAAGTGCACGGATAAATAATATATAATAAACACTACATGATTCCACACTCAGTCACTGCGTCATCAAGCTACACCTTTGTTTCTTTTGAATACGCTGCCTCTAGTGTCACGAAGTCGGGTGTGTGGAGGCAGGCAGGACGACGAGGACGACAAGGATTCCAATAATGACATTTATTGTAGACACAACAAGGCAGGTTGAGGTAGGTGAGACACACACTCGGGGTAACATTAACAATAACCGACACCAATGCTCAGACAGACAGGAACTAATATGGGGTGAATAATTAGAGGCAGACAGGTGAGCACAATGACGGTGATTAACTAATGATTAGACGGGCTAAACCAACACAAAGGGAAGAAACCACAACAAACAGTCCACAGGGGCGTTACATCTAGCGGCGAAAAATTACATATTGTGCCTTTAAAAACAGCAGTGTTACCATGGTATTTGTGTATTCATCCAACTTCCTGGAGGGAATATTCTTTTTGTGCTGCTGAAACAAGTCCTTCAAGAAGCCCTGCCATCAGAAATAGACAAACAAACAATCAAAACACTACCCTAAATATTCAAACTTTGTCTGTGATTGTCATAATATATTCATGTAACTGACAGTCTCTGCCAATGAGTCATGTGTGTGCATTTACCTTGAGCTCCACAGCCGATATGTAACCACTGCTGTCAGCATCATATTTCCTCCAGATCTACCATGGGAAATGTGCAAAACTATCAGCCGGTATATCTAATTGATGGTCATCACAACTCAAATAAACTACAACCTGAAATCACAATACTGACATGTCTGATGTCAAAGTTTAAGACTGTTTAAACATTATATTTTAAAAATATTGTGATGTAATTTGTGTGAGATGGAGTAAAGGTTTACCTTCATGAACTCCACACTATTATCCAACGGAGCCTCTCTACGAAAGATAAGAAGGAAGTTCTCATCCTCCGGCAGGATCATGTTGGCTAGCTAGTATAAATGCAAACACAAATGGGTTATTAACTAACACATGGTTTAATCACGACAAATGTTATTCTGTCTCTGCTCATAAAAGTAAATTGCTTCCTAAACGGTTTCTTTTATACAGCCAAAACAAAGAATTCTAGAATATGTATTTAATTATAACACTGAATGATAGTATTTAATCATAAAACTGAATGATTGAATTACAGCAGCACGACATGACATTGTAAACATGTAAAGACATGACAATATAAAGTCTGTTTGCAGTATAGAATCGTATCAGTATCAAAACAAAACAACGTTCACTAATTAGAAGTACAAAACGAGGATTTGTAAAGAAGAATGTCAGAGGATTTCGATATAAGGCAAGAGGAGACTGGTTTTACATTGCTAAAGTAAGGAAACTTTCCTTCTTTTGATCCTGTAAACAAATGTTGGTTTTCACGAGATTCATCGGCGCATGTGCAACGCTGACCTCATATGTCATCCGCCTGGAACTGCTTCTGTTTACAGTAACAGTGAGCGCAAGCTAGATTACAGTGATTATTACGTTTTGAATATGGATATTTCTTACAAAAACTCATCGATTCGCCACAGGAGGCCTTTGTTCACCCCCCGTAGCCGTGTGAGACACTTTTTTTTATTTTTATGGATGGGCGCTTTTTATTTAACTTTTTTGAACTGATGCATGCAACATCCGCTGAGTGGCATTAAACAGCTTGAAAGATCAAAGACAATTTTTGTCTTTTTTTTTTCATTTTTGGGTGAACTAACCCTTTAATGTGGTTAACCTAACTGGTGCAACCGTGCTGGAAACAGCCGGAAGCCATAAAGTGGCTAGATAACATCTGCAGCACCAGAGAAACTGCACACAGAATGACTAATTATAGAACAACAGCCTGACTGTAAGGTATCCGTTTAAAAACACTTTAGCTTTAAAAATATTCCTTCTTTCATCATGATTGCTTTTTTTTTGCCAGTTCAATTACAGGATTATCAGTTTTTTAATTTTCTGCAGGACTAATAATAATGAAAGGAAAATGTAAAAAATTGCGATGTACTTCGTGGATCGCCAAGCGTACATCAGATGTGAGATCATAGGTAGACATAAAGCTCTTCTTTATTTGCTGTACTCTCTCCCCTGTAATCTTATCCTAAGGACAGCAGAGAAAACAAACTGGTTACCATGACTACATTTCCATCATTCAACTCTCATTATTTCCCCATCATCACTCATCATAGCCATTGGACTGGAACAGCTGTGCACCAGATATTCAGTGAATATCTGACACAACCTTTATTATAAGCCTTCTTACAGTACATCCCAATAACTCTTATTCATGGGTTTTAGAATCAGTATCATAGAGGACATTTGTTTGTTTAGTAGGGACAGTGCAAGTTCATGAACATCAGTGTAAAATACAAAATGTAAACATGCTGGATTATAACAACTTTGCTAGAACACTGAAAATCTATTTTTATCTTGTATGTCTAATCACAGTTTCCTGAAAATAAAGTGTTGTTTGATTTCTTGAGACGTTGCACAAGTTCCTGAGTAACAGTCTAATTTACACATACATTTTTAAAACCATGATAACCATAGTTTCCATCTAAACAGCATAAATACTACAGATATTGTAGCTATAATGAAACTTTTCTGTAGCATTCAACAAGAAAATAAAACAAAATGACAGAAAATATAGAAAGAAAAAAAAAACATGTTTAGGTCCACAAAGATTTTAAATTCTGTCAAAAGGTGGTCCAGTTTTGTCCAGTGGCAGTGTCTACTAAGTATCTGCTGCTATGAAAGGTAAACAGATGTTAAATGGCTGTGCGTGTTATGTTAGAGAGCGAGGGAACAGATCCTAATGTGTAAACAGCCAGAGAGCACTCTTAGAGAGCACTTACAAAAAGAGTGCAGTATGTCTAATGTGCTTCCATACTAATGTGCTGCACAATGTAATAACACCCGTGTCAAAAACAGTTATAAGAGTGATGTGTTTACAGGTTTTTGTACATTCAAATGTAATAAACCGCCTGGACTTTAATTCCAAGTATTTACATACCTTTGGCCCTAATTTTTCCAGCATGTGACGGAAAAAGTCATCCAACTCTTTCCCTTCAATGTAGCCATTATCTGCGGAAAAGTATTTATCTTATAATCAGATGAACAGATACAGAGGGTATTTAAATCTGAACATGCATCACTATGTAAATAATCAAACCTTTAAAAAACTACAAATAGATAATTTGAAACCAGAATGGAAATGATTTTAAATTCTCACCATCAGCATCAAAGTGTTGCCAGATCTGTAGAAAACCAGCAGCATCTAGATTAGCAAAGGCACAGTCCATGATGGAAATATAAAATAAAAGATATTGATAGAGCAAGAACAGAAATGTGATGCAGGCAGCTATGCACAGAGGGGGACACTTTTGCTTGACTCACTGAGTAAACACAGAATAAAACCCCTCCTCTTTCACACCACTCTCTTCAGTCATTTGCTGAAAGACAGATACGATCTGAGGTCAAACTGGGTAGTTTTCCCTTTTTTTTAAATGCCTGTCACTTTTTTTTTTAAATAGAAATAACGATTAGGTACTGTGCTGTTTCCCGTTGTTTGAAGATGACTCTGGTTACTATATTTTCTAGTCTATTATGCACATTAGACAGAACAAACAAGAGTTTTTTTTTTATTTTTTTTATTTTAATAGAGTTTATCAACTTAATTTTCTTACTTTTTTTCTCTGGGTTCATTGCTGCAGCATGTTTGTGAGGGTGTCTTAAGTTCTTAACTATTCACCATTATAAAATAAAGCAATGTTTATTTGACTGTTATTTATTTATTTTATATATTCTTTTTCAATGGGACATTTTCTATAAAATGTATAATGTTTTTTTATTATTATTATAAAAATACATCTCACCTTGTAAAAAATGTGGAAACAAAATGGCTAAACATAAAAGCCATCCTTTTTGTGGCGAGATGCACTAAGAATGTAGCTCGGCATTAAAAGAAGAAGAAAAAAGATATGGCACACTTCTTAGCATCCGTTTCTGTGGTGACTCTGGGATTCTGCGCTCTTGTATCTTGTGTGTTCATCGTGAACATACTCTGGGTTGACTGAGCTTGAGGCTGGAATATACTACATGACAAAACAGATTTTAAAGGGATCATATGATGTTGCTAAAAAGAACATTATTTTGTGTATTTGGTGTAATGAAATGTGTTTTTTGAACCTTAAACTGCATAAACATTATTTTACACATACTGTACATTATTGTTTCTCCTCTATGCCCCGCCTTTCTGAAACAGGTCGATTTTTACAAAGCTCATCGGTCTGAAAAGCGAGGGTTGTGATTGTCCGAATGGCATTGTAGTCTACTCTACCAGGATCAGGAAACAGTCCTGGACAGTTAAATGCGCTGGACACATCTGAATATTTGGATTGAACTGTTCTGGATAGTGTTGTAAATACAACTTAACCACTGATTTCTAGTCGTGTCCTCTTTTGGAAGGCCAAACAAAGTAGTTTCCTCCAAAGAGAAAGTATGATTATGAAGTATGAAAGTATGAGACATATGATGAATCGCATCATATGACCCCTTTAAAACTCAAGGCATCGTACACATACCAACTTTGTTAACAGTTACAGAGGAAAAAACAGAGCATGCTACACTTGTCACAGTTTAGTTCTGTTTTAGTTTGGGTTTTTTTCCCGTGACCTAGTTTTCCTTGTGTTCTTGTCCTTAATCATTTAATTTGATTAAATCATTTAATTCGTTCATTTTTCAGAGTGGCCAGTGTTTGGAGGACTACGTGAAGGAGTTCCTGGACACCTGCCACCTTGCCTGCTGCGATGAGGTCTGCTTGATGGAGGAATTTCGTTACGGGCTGGATGACGACATTCGCATCGTCAAGCCTCAGGGAGATCCGTGCTGGACTATCAAGAGCTACATCAACTTCGCTTACAGGATCTGCATTCACAGTCAAAGAAGCAGATGTCGAGGATTACATCAGCGTCCAGCCCCAATGTGCAGACTTCTCGCAGTGTGGCCCAGAGCCCAGCCAGCAGTCATCCCCGTGGAAACTAGATCGTAAGTCTGAGCCCACTACAGAGCGGGAGCTGATCGTGTGTAAAGAGCCAGCTAAGGAGACTGAGCTATACAACACCACGGAGCCCGAGCCCTATGTGAAGTCTGACCAAGTGTGTGAGCCGGCAACATCAATCGTGTCTGTGTGAATATTAGTGGAGTACGAGGGCATGGAGGATAGCCCCACCCACATTCCTACCACTGAGGGTGAGCTGCTGCTGGACTCTGGAGAGCTGCTCAAACTATTTGATCCCCTCTTTTCCAAACTCTCTCTTCATTCTGGTCCTGTCTGTCTGTCTTCTTCCCTGGCTCTGTCCAGCCCTAGTCTGCTGTCTTCACTGTTTCCCTTGAACCCAGAATCTTCTGTTTCCCAGCCGGTTTTATCTGGCTCTGAATCTCCTGTCTCCCTGCTGGTTCCGTCCAGCCCTAAACCTTCTGTGCCATCTATGTGTCCTTCCAGCCCTGAACCTCCCAAATCCCTCAGACTCCACCCATCCTCCCTATCCCACCTCCACCTTCTAGTTCTGTCTTTGACTCCATTCTTTCCCGTCTATTAACTGTTACTTCCCCTGCTTAGTTTCTGCCAGCTACAGCTGATGCTGCTCCTCGTCAGCCTCAAGTCTCATCATCGCCACCATGGACTGTTACCCTACATGCTCCACCAGTCTTCCTCATCCCTCTGACACCTCTTTGGACAAGCATCCATCTACCACCACCTCCCATGCCAGCCAAGCACTCAGTCCCATCTCCGCTGCCACCTGTCATCCCCTCAGCTCACCCTCAGCCCGCCATCACTTATGTGGGTTCGCATCGGGTCTTCCAGTCTCATGCTCCGCTCAGGCGTGAGGATCCCTTGTCTCCACCTCCAACCACTGGATCCCTGACTCCACCTCGGCCCTGCGACCCATCGACTCCGTTCGACTCCAATCCGCTGCCTCAGAAAACCACTCCTCCTGCTTCACCTCGTCCCTCCATCCCTCTGGCTCTATCAGGCTCCTTCTTTCCTCCGGCTCCATCTTCATCCTCAGTCACTCCAGCTCCACCATGGTCTTCCGGAACCACATCTTCGCCTCTGTCGCCGGAGCCTGCTGCTCTGCCTTGGCCCTCTGGATCCTCGGTGTCGCCCAAGCTCCGTGTCTGGTTGGCTTCATCTGGGTCTCAATCGCCGGCATCATCGCAGGAGCTTGAATCCCTGGTTCCATTTCCCAGGCCTCCACCATGGCTCCTCCCTCCAGCGGCTCTGCCATGGGCCTTCTTCCTGACTGGACTCTTGTCGTCCGCTACTTGGCTCATCCTCAAATCCTTCAACCACCCTCTGCGACTCCTGGCTGTGCACTGGCTCCTTCTTCCTTCGTTGCCTCCCTTCACCACTCCTATCTTCTGTCCGCCCTAAACTTCTGCCATACCTTCAACCACTCCTGGCTCCATTCATGAACTCTGTTGGCACGAGGTTGCGCCTTTCCGGAGGGGGGCGATCTGTCACAGTTTAGTTCTGTTTTAGTTTTTTTTTTTTCCTTTTTCCTAGTTTTCCTTGTGTTCCTGTCCTTTATTAGTTTATTTGCACACCTGTTTTGCCTTTGAGTTGATTACCATGTGTATTTCTAGCCCTTTGTGTCCTTAGTTTGTGTTCAGTCTCGTCACTAGATATTAGTTGTGTGTATTCTTGTTCACAAGCTTCATTAAATGTATTTGACACTTATTACCTTCTGTCTACGTTTCCTCTCCACACACGCCGTGACAACATTAGACAACAGAGAATCAAACACTACCAGACTTTTAGTTGTTCCGATCACAACAAAGACAGTGACTGATATCTGGGCCAGAGGGGTGTCTGACGTCTGGTCTAGATGTGGCCCACATCTACAGTACCTTTGCTAGATGCAAAATCATATATCTAATTAACATATAAAAAATAAAATATTAATGTAATCTACATTTTTTTATTAAAATATAAAAATCAGATAAATACAGATAAATATTTATAAATATAAGTGAGTAGTATCAATACCAATAACCTGAAGCCAAGTCAATAGTCCAGGGATAGGCAAGTTCAGTCCTAGAGAGCTGCTGTTCTGCAGAGTTTAGCTCCAACCCTGAAAAAAAAAAACTTACCTGCCTGTAGCCTTAGTAATCCTGGAGACATTGACTAGCTTGTACTGGTGTGTTTGATTAGGGTTGGAGCTAAACTCTGCAGGATAGCCGCTCTCTAGGACTGAACCTATCCTATCTATGGCAAGCTGCAGCCATCTTTTAACCCAGTGTTACACTTTTAACGTTTGAAAAATGGGTTGCGGCTCCCTCCAATCAGGGCATACATGGATGATATGACTACCATCACAATGACTAACGCATGTACTAAGCGGCTACTAGATAAGCTGCAAGAAATCATCAGATGGGCACAAATGGAGATTAAATCTAGAAAATCTCGCAGCATCTTCATTGTCAAAGGCCAGCTTACTAGTGACAGGTTCTGTATAGCAGGAGAGCCCATACCAACGATCATGGAAAAGCCTATCAAAAGCCTTGGACGTTGGTACACCGCAAACCTTAAAGACTCAAAACAGGTGGAACAACTCAGGCAAGGCAGTCAGTGGACTCAAGAGAATCAATGGTACAGCTCTTCCAGGGAAGTTGAAGCTGTGGTGCTTCCAATTTGGTTTGTTGCCACGGCTTATGTGGCCAATTTCCATATACAAGCTCACTTTATCTCATGCCAAGCACCTGGAGAGACTGATGAGTACACAATTGAGGAAATGGATTGGGCTACCAAGATGCCTCTCTTCCTATTTCAAGCCTTGTGAAGGAGTACAAATGCACCAAAATGAGGCTGGAGATGACGCTTAAAGAATCCCCGCGATCCCTGCGTAAGAGATGCTGCTTCAACATTGGCAACAGGGAGGAAATGGAATCCAGGTACAGCAGTTGCTGATGCAAAGGCAGCCCTCAGACACCGGGATATTGTGGGGCAAGTCCAAAATGGTAGAGGGGGACTTGGGTTGGGAATAATAACACCTAAATGGCAAAAGGCAACAGCAAAGGAACAGCGACGCCTGCTGGTGGAGGAGGTACGCCGTCAGGAGGAAGCAACTAGATGCGCTAGAGCAGTCTCCCAAGCCCAACAAGGCCATTGGATGAGGTGGGAAGGTATAGAACGGTGGTATAGAACCTAGATTTTTAATTGGTCTTTTGAGGTTCAGTATATACCAAAACGTTGGAAACAGTCTATTATTATTCCAGTTGCAAAACATAATTGTCCTAAAGGTTTGACAAATTGTAGACCAGTCTCCCTGACCTCACTTGTAATGAAGGTATTTGAGAAATTAGTAAAAGAGGTATTATTGGAAAAAACTAAACCATTTCTCGACCCGATGCAATTTTCCTACAGGGCGGGCAGAGGTGTGCAGGATGTGACACTGACCTTACTGGACCTGTTGTATAAACATCTGGAGGGTAGTAGTAACCATGCAAGCTATTATTTTTAGATTTTTCTTCTGCATTCAACACGATCCAACCAAGCTTGTTGGTTCACAAGCTTAGGTCGAGTTTTGGTGCGGATGCAAGAATGGCCGCTTAGTTACTAGATTTCCTTACAAATAGGTCTCAGAGGGTAAGGGTTAATAGCGTTCTGTCAGGCCCTATAACTACATCTATTAGCTCCCCACAGGGGTGTGTACTTTCTCCTCTCCTTTACATCCTATACACAAATGAGTGTCGTAGTCAGCTTGAGAATCGGTACATTCTTAAGTTTGCTGATGACACAGTTATTGTGAGTTTGTTGGTTGGTGAGGAGAGGAAACATGGGCCTATTGTCGAGTATTTTGCAAATTGGTGTCGAGAGGTGGTCTACTTCTGAATACTGAGAAAACCAAGGACATGTGCATCGACCTGCGACGAAACCAGGCAGCAGTTCCATGTACTATTGTCGATAATCATTTGATTTAATTGGTCGAAAGCTGTAAGTGCCTAGGTACTATTATCGATAATAAATTACATTTTGCAGAGAATACTAATAGATTGTGTAAGATGAGCCAACAAAGAATTTGTTGTCTGCGGAAATTAGCTAAATTTAATATTGATAAGACATTGATCACTGCATTTTATAAGGCACATGTTGAATCGATTTTAACTTTTTCATTGATTTGTTGGTTTGCCTCTTTAAAGGTCAAACAAAAGAATTCTCTATCAAAGATTGTAAATAAAGTACTGGGTGTGAAATTGCCTGGGTTGTCAGATTTGTTTGACATTCAGGTGATAAAGAAAGCGCATCACATCATATCTGACACATCTCACCCTCTTTATGATTCATTTCAGACCCTCCCCTCAGGATCCTTGTATAGGGTCCCTCTAGCTAAGACAAATAGATTTAAATTTATGTTTGTTCCATATGCTATCAAGTTGCTTAATTCAAATAGGAAGATGTAGTTTTTTGTCCTTTTTTAATGTGCTATTAATGTTGTACATTTGTCTGTCTTGTATGTGGTGAAATCTATCATGCTGCAGAACATATTGCCCCTAAGGCAGACAATAAAGTTTTTACAATTACAATTACAAAAAATCACTTGGAGTGAGCTGTGGAGCATGGAAACCAACAGGCTAAGTTTTATGGTGAGAGCCACATATGATGTGCTGCCCTCTCCAACAAACTTGCAGGTATGGTGTGGACAAGACCCAGCCTGCCACCTGTGTGCAGCCCCGGCAAACCTCAGACATATCCTGGTGGGTTGTAAGACCAGCCTGACACAGGGAAGGTACACATGGCGCCACAATCAAGTACTGAAGTGCTTGGCGGCAGCAATAGAGACCAGGAGAGTGTCAACAAACGCCATCCCCCAAAATGCCAAGAATACCTTACCAAAAAGGCAGTCCTTTGTTAGGAAAGGGGAGAAAAAGTGGGCTAAGTACCTGTCCCCTGACGCAGGACAACTGAATATAGCCAGGGACTGGGAAATGCGAGTCGACTTAATCCACAGACTCACTTTCCCATTTGAAATTGCAGTCACCAATCTGCGCCCAGACCTGGTTCTCTAGTCCAACTCCAGTAGGATCGTCATAATAGTCGAACTGACGGGAACTGGCCACTGTTGCTGAAAGAAGCAGCCACTGGCTGTGGCTGAAGCGGATGGACACTGTGTGGGCTGCCAAATGATCATGTAACAAAGTGATCTGATCAGCCTGTGGTGGGCCTGCCTTGGCTGAGGGTGTCTTGTGATAAAGGACCTAAACACCCAATGAGGCTGGGGTATACAACTGATGATGTGTTGCATTGGTGGAAACACCATACAAAGGTCATTGGCAACATCACCTCAAAAGAAGGAATCTTTCACCCAGGCTAAAGTTTGCACAGAAACTGGGATCTGATGGACATCAGAAAAGTTGTCTCATGGTGCTGAATATTGGGATCATAACACCTACTATCATGCAAACTAAAACTGCCATCTTAAATGGTTTTGGAACATGACCTAGTGATAGAGATGAATTAATAATATTGAGAAGAGGCTCTTCTGCTACAGGTAACATCTCTTTCAATAGTTTAGTATGAATGGGATCTAGTAAACATGTTACTTTACTTTACTTTACTTTTACTTTTAGTCATTTAGCAGACGCTTTTATCCAAAGCGACTTACAAATAAGAAAAAGTAATTAAAACTAAAAGCTAAAACTCTATAAATACTATATATTTACACATTTAAGAAAATAAAAGAAATTAAATAAAAATGACAAATTCTGATCACCAGCACCTGCATCACCAATTAAGCCCGCTATATCTTCCCACTCCACTCAGCATTCCAGTGTCTGGTCTACCGTTCACTACCTGAACATTGCCAGACTCCTTACAAGCTTTACTAACTGTTGTTTCCTTACCTCCAGAAGTCCATTCAGTCTCTGCTATTCCGATTCTCCTCAGCCCCAGTTCATCTCCAGGATTCCTATGACTATCATAACCCAGATTACCAAGAAGCTAAGATACCCAGAACTCTCTCATATCTCTCTTACTCACCTGCCTTCGATCCTAACCAGCACCACATTGACAATAAACCCCTCTGTTTACCTGAACTCCTCTTGTCTCTTGCCCGTTTGTGACAGAAGGCCGGACCAAGAACCAACACCTCCATGGACCCCCGTCTTCCATCCACTGCAGAGGTCCTCGAGGAACTAGTCAGCGCCCTCATGACCTCCCTCACGCCAGTCACCACCCCATCATCTGCCTCTGTAAGTCCCATGGCCCTGCCTGCTTCATATGCTGGTGACGCGGCTGTGTGTGGCGGCTTCCTTCTACAAGTGGATCTGTTTATAGAAATGCAGCCGCAGAAGTTCACAACGGAACGTTCGAAGGTAGCCTTCTTAATTTCCCTCCTAAACGGCAACGCGCTGGAATGGGCCCGAGCAATATGGAACGCTGAAAGTGCCATAATTAATTCCTATGTTGCTTTCAAAAATCATTTCAAGGAAGTGTTTGGCTCCACGACGGGAGAGCTTTCTGTGTCCGACCAACTTCTGCACCTGCGTCAAGGCTCCTTCACCACCAGGGAGTACACACTACAATTTCGCACACTAGCGGCGACTAGTGGCTGGAATGAGGCGGCCCTCCTCAGTGCCTACCGTCAAGGTCTGGACCCTCCCCTTCGTGCTCAAATGGCCATCTACGATGACAACATCGGACTAGAGGGCCGCACGGTAGAGTCGACGGTCTTTACACTCCTCGGTCTTCACAAGACCGCAGCCGCGGTAAACTAAGCTTCTTTTTTTATTCGTTTACCAAAACTCAAATTGAATTCAGCTGGACACACTTTCCTGTTTATTGGCAAGGTACGAGATACAGTACGAGACCAAACGCGATTTGTTGTTGGTTTAGATGTAATGATTAGTTTATTTAGTTCTTCTTGTCCTATAGTTGTAAAGCACTGTAATTGTTATTTAGGGGCAGTAGCAGAGGCTGGATTCTAAAAAGCAGTCAAAGGTTGTACATTTACAATTGTATTTCTAATAGTTTCGATTTTCTCTGTGAAGAAATTCATAAAGTCATTACTACTAAACGGTGATGGAATGTTCAGTTCAGGTGATGTCTGTTTGTTAGTCTAGCGACTGTATTAAATAAATGCTTTGGATTGTTTTGGTTATTTTCTATGAGTTTGTTGAAATGCTCGGCCCTAGCTACTTTTAGAGCCTTTTTGTAGTGGGATATGCTTTCTTTCCATGCGATTTTAAAGACCTCTAAATGAGTACGTTTCCATTTGCGCTTCAGGTTACGAGCATCTCTCTTTAGAGCCTGACTATTACTGTTGTACCATGGTGCAGTATTTTTCTCTCTAACCCTTTTTAATCTGATGGGTGCAACAGTATCTAATGTATTAGAGAATATTGTACCCATACTGCTAGTTTCATCTAGTTCATTTGTGTTTATGGGAACACTGAGCAGCTGAGTTCAGTTCAGGTGATGTCTGTTTATTTGTTAGTCTAGCGACTGTATTGAATAAATACCTCGGATTGTTTTGGTTATTTTCTATGAGTTTGCGGAAATGCCCGGCCCTGGCTGCTTTTAGAGCTTTTTTGTAGCGGTATATGCTTTCTTTCCATGCAATTTTAAAGACCTCTAAATGAGTTCGTTTCCATTTGCGCTCTAGGTTATGAGTATCTCTGTATTACTGTTGTACCATGGTGCAGTATTTTTCTCTCTAACCCTTTTTAATCTGATGGGTGCAACAGTATCTAATGTATTAGAGAATATTGTACCCATACTGCTAGTTTCATCTAGTTCATTTGTGTTTATGGGAACACTGAGCAGCTGAGACAGATCAGGCAGGTTATTTGTGAATCTATCTTTAGAGGTTGAGATAATTGTTCTACCTAGTTGATAACACGGAGCGACATGACAAATATCAGCGGTATTAAGTACACACGTTACAAAGTAGTGATCACCAACATCATCACTTTGCTGTATTATGTCTATATCAGTAAGATTGGTTCCATGCGATATAATTAAGTCTAGTGTAGGATTAAGATGGTGAGTGGGTCTAGTGACATTTTGCATGACCCCAAATGAGTTTAGTAAATCTGTAAACGCAGCCCCTAACGCATCATTTTTATTATCAACGTGAAGTTAAAATCTCAGACAATCAATGCTTCATCAACATTGACCAGTAGGTCCGAGAGAAAATCTGCAAACTCTTTTAGAAAATCAACATAGGGTCCTGGAGATCTGTACATGTTAGCCAAAACGAAAGTTATTGGTTATTTATGCTTCTATCTGTAAGCATAATATTTAGCACAAGCACTTCAAATTAGTTAAACCTGTGTCCTGTTTTCTGAGTAACATTAAGAATATCTCTATATAACATTGTGACACCGCTGCCACGACTAATCAGACGGGGCTCATGCTTATAACAGTAGCCTGGAGGAGTAGACACATTTAGACCAAAATAATCATTAGGTTTAAGCCAGGTTTCAGTAAGGCAGAGTATATCAAAACTATTATCTGTGATCATTTCGTGTATAATAGCCGCGTTAGGTATAGTAGATTTATTATTATTTAATCTCATTATTCGGGGAACCGGCACAGACTCTATTGAATGGACTACACATGCGCTGCTATCAATGAAGTTGGTAGCACAACAAAGACTGTGATTTGAAGTTTGACTTACTAGTCATACGGTGCGTAGCATCTTGGAGATGTACATGCCAAGCAAACCAGCCAAATATGGCATAAAAATATGGGCCGCATATGATGCACAGTCTAGCTATGCCTGGAATATGCAGGTGTACACTGGTAAATCCCCTGGAGAAGCACCTGAAAAAAATACTGTGGTATTAGGGTGGTACTAGACATGGCTGATGGACTGATTGGCCATAACATTACATGTGATAATTTTTTCACATCGTACACCCTGGGTGAGGAACTGCTAAAAAGGAAGGTTACCATGTACCATCTTGCTATCCTTGATAACAGAAAGAACTGTTATGTGTTCCTTACTGATTTTCTGATGGTAATGATGTTCTGTTAAAATAAAAAAAAAGCCTTCTAAATGTTTGAAATTGTGTTTGTTTTTCTTAGGGTCATATTGACCCCAAACATAATTTGTGTTACTGTCCTTGATAAAAAAAAAATTATTCTTTCCAATTGTTATAAATGACAAAAATATATACTTATAAATAGTATAAAACAATTAAAACACCCAAAATGTATATACTTTCCCAATTTTAGGTAAATCAGTGAGATTTTATGGTGATTTGCACATTTATCCACAGTGCAATAGGTATTCTGGATGTATAAGGGGCAGGGAGTTGGTAGTTTTTTTGTTTGCTTTTTTTTAAAGGGCTCTTTAAGTAGTCAACAAAGACATAAATTACGTGACACAGACCTTTTAGTAAAAAAAAAAAAAATTCTGTAGATTTAAAGTGCTGGGGTCAAATTGACCCCAGTGGGAAATAGAAGTAATCAGATTTTAGGGTAACAGGACAGTTAAATTGTAATACTATTTCAAAATATTACTGTTTTACTGTATTTTTGATCAAATAAATGCAGCCTTGTATTTATATTTTTTCAAAAACATTACAAATTTTACTGATCATACATATTTGAATCGCAATATGCTTTATTTACATATTTCAACATTTAATTATTTAATTTTGTATAACATGGCCCTCCATATAAAAGAGGCTAAACATTTCTTTTAAAACAGGGTTCCTCAAATCTTGCCTTGGAGTGCCAATGCCCTGCAGAGTTTTTAGCTCCAACCGTAATCAAACACACCTGAGCAAGCTCCTCAAGGTCTTCAGGGGGCTGTTTCATAAAACAAGTTTACCAAATAAGCCAGGCTTATTTCGGTTAGTCTGACTTATTTTCCACTTGATTTGGTTTCATAAAGCAAAATTACCATAGCTCAAGCTCAGTCACTCTGGCAACTTATGCTGGGAAACTAACCTGGTCCGGGGCAGGCTAACCGTCAGGCTAAGCCGAGTTCCTCTAACACTGACCAATAGGAACGCATTAATATTACGGCGCTGACTCTCTCACGTACAATTATTTGACATTATCAGTCCAAAAATAAAAGTATACAGAAAACAAATTAAATAAATCAAATAAATAAAAATATAGACTACAACCGATTGTATTTAATGTCTTGTGCCCAAGATTTAATGACTTTGTTTACATTTTAACATGCTGCTACATGCACATTCAGTTGATCAGCAGTTTCTCTCTGGTTTTATGTCAGCTGTACTTAATGGTTATTAGTAGAACATTAAAACATTACGATATAAAATTGCTCTTTAAAGCAATAAAAAACTCAATTAAAATTTAAAATAAATTAAAAATGAAAATAATATAAAACCGACTATATTTTATATGATAAGAGGAATTGTTACGGGGCGACAGAGACGTGAAGCGAACGGATCCATGTGCATGCTTTTATTAAGAGATGTGGTCATAACAGGCATGGGTCAAACAATGGCAAACAGGTACAACACAGGCAAGACAAAGAGTAATCCTAGGACAAGCGTGGGTCTTCGATAGACGAACAGAATCCAGAGGGCTAGACAAAAGGGCTGATCCATAATACACAGGCAAAGATCTTCACACAGGAAAACAGGCAAGGCAAGACTACACTAAACTATGAACTAGAAACTAAGACAGGGAAATGACTCCGTAAAGTGCTATCACTTGGAGAGCAATAAATGCAGACAATACTCGGCGGCTTGAGCAAGAGCTGAGTGGGTGTTATATAGTGTGTGTAATAGCTTTCAGGTGAGCGTGTGATTGGTTACAGCTGTGTGCAATCAGTGCAATGGATGATGGGAAATGTAGTCCAGGGTATAGTGTAAAAGTCTGTGTAGTGTGAGAGTCCATGTAGTGCGCGGGTGACCTCTGGTGGTGAGTGAACGGAAGTTCGTAGATCGGATTCTTGACAGGAATACACATTCCCCTTGTCCAAATACCCACATTTGCGGTCTTGGCCACTTGAGAGCGCGTGCACGCGTCAGAAAGTAAGTGCGCAAGACTGTCCCAGGTCTTAAAAACGCCAGAGCGCAGTGCCCTTAACTCACTCTAAATCCACACTATCTCGAATACCGCTCCGGAGCGCTATTCGAGGCTTAGTGTATCCCATCATGCATCATGTTCTGGTTTATGACGGCTGTACCTTTTATGGTTATTAGTAGAACATTAAAACATTACAATATAAAATTGCACTTTAAAACATAAAAAAACACTAAATTAAAAGATAAAATCACTAAATTAAAAATGAAAATAAATAATATAAAACAGACTATATTTTATATGATAAGAGGAATACACATTTGAGCTAGTAATTAGGGCTGTATTAGCTAGCTTACATTTGATTTACAGTTACTGCTATCATAAAAATACACTTATATGTAAGATTACAACTCTACATGCGTAACATTTAATGTCCAAAAACAAATATTTTAGCGGAATGTATATTTTATTAAGAATTATGGCGCTATTATTCTATTCTTGCTCCATCTGTGTAGCGCGCATGCGCGCAGCAGCGCTCGTTCACTCACGTAAGCCTCGCCCACTCCTGACAGCAAAATTGACCATGATCGACATTAAGGGCTGCTTAAGAATAAGCATGCACATCAAATTATCCTGACTCATTGAACCTGGATTGAATTAGTGAGATTGCATGAACTTAAATGGTCGTGTATGAAACCGCTTTAGTCCCGATTGATTTGTTAGGTTATTTCAAGTCAGGTTTTGTACTTTAATACCCGCTTTTCTTAACGTCTTTTATGAAACAGCCCCCAGGATGCCTAGGAAATCACAGGTAAATTAGTTTGAATAGGGTTTGAGCTAAACTCTGCAGGGCAGTGGCCCTCCAGGACCAGATTGGAGGAACCCTGTTTTGAAAGAATAACATTGAAAGTTGTAAGACATGTCAAGTGAAGTGAGGTTTGAGACAGCTAGACTGGAGGCAAAGGAGTTCATGTGACTTTCTGAAATAAATATAATCAAGTGACATTACCAGTTAGTTTCACCATCATCACATCCATTTAATAAAGTTCAAATACTAAGAAATTTGGTGTTGTAAACAATCACAACCTTATTAATCACTTTATAAATAATTTATTAAAACATTACTTGCAACTGTTACCTTAAAATTTTTTGATAGTTTTTTACCTGATTTAAACCTTAGTTTACCATTTTATTTTTCAATGCATTAACATGCATTTTTTTATCCGATTGTTAGAGAAGTTTAACCCTAAATAGGGTTAAAAATGGTTTCCTTAATCTGAGCGGTAAATGACTTGGTTACTTTGAAAAATGTTAGACTTGATTCAACAATGTAAAGTGTTTGAAAAATAATTAATTGGTAATTAATTGGTCCTTCGTGGACAAGTGGGCAGCCATAGGAAATGAATGGGTGAGACTATAATTCAGACCAAGGGGGGTTTGTTAGAAATAAATGATTACTCTGTCTCCTACTTTGTCTTTTCGTTATCCCCTTAGCATTCCTATAAAATGGCCTAAAATGCCTAAAACATGCTTTTACTGAAGTAAAAAAACAAACAAAAAACATATTTTACATGAAAGTTAATGGAGTAATTTTGTAATTGTAGAGGTAAATAAGTTCAAAAATACCAAAAAATCACAAAAGAAATGCATAAATTGATTGTTTTTACTTGAGTGAAGATAGTGTTATGACATTTACTTTTAACAAATATTAAGGATGACACCTGAGACATTCACGCCCAAATTTGTCCACAAAGGACTCATTAAGGGCTGCTCTATGAAGGATGCTTGAGAGTTAAATAAATATATTATATAAAATATATTAATATATTATTAAATATATATCTCGATGCACGTTCACGAGAGTGCCACGACGCATATGTGTAGAACGTTTATCTCTCTTAGTTCATCGTCTGTATATTCTGGTTCGAATAAGTAAGGCTGGGCAAAAAATTGCAAGTGATCCTCTGTCGAAATCTTCAGACATGTTTACGAAGACTGTTTTATGTACAGCTTGCATCTTCCTCTACTTGTAAACAAGGTGCAGCACATGCATGTTCTACGTCAGAATTCCGGCTCCTGCGTCAGCAGCACTACACGAATGCATCGTGGTACTCTTTTGAACGTGCATTGAAGACTGACACGGAAGAGAAGAAATTGTTGAATAAAGTCATTATTTTAGTTTTCTTTGCGCTCAAAAAGTATTCTTAAGGTTGAACCACTGATGTCACATGGACTATGTCCTTACTACCATTCTGGGCCTTAAAGTTGCGTAGCTGTTGCTGGATTTCATCAAAAATATCTTAATGAACAAAGGTCTTACAGGTTTGGAATGATATGATGTTGAGTAATTAATGACAGAATTTTCATTTTTGGTTGAACTAACTCTCTAATGTTGCCACCAACTGATTAGTTCTGGGTTGCTGTCTGTTCAAGCTTCCATACCATTCCAACTACTGTTGGGTAAGAGTCATAAGAGTTGTATATAATGAATTGTATGGATTTTAATTGTGTGTTCCTTGATATGCTTTTTTAATTCCCAAAATGTTTGTGTGTTTGGAATGACTTGAAAGTCTGGTAGTGTGTGATCATAAGTCGTGTAGTGTATGATGGCCAGTTTTTCCTCTGTGACTATTTACAATGTCGGTAAGCGTATGATGTCTAGTGTTTTAAAAATCTGTTTAGATTTTAAAAGTTGTGTAGTGTATTCCAGCCTTAAGATTGCACTATATTTTGTTACTGTAAAATGCAGCTAGACAAAAAAGTTTGTCAAGACAAACTTTAGGTTGGCTTGAGAAAGCATAGCCTGAAAGTTTGAATTAGTTGTAAAAGCTTGAAGTTTTAAACCATTTTAAAGTTTTTCCATGAGAGTTGACAGGAGGATCTGGTGGTTAACCATGTCAAAAGCAATGGACAGATCCAGCAGGATAAGTATTGAAAAGTTGGAAGCCGCTCTTGCTAGTCTTAGGGCTTCAACAACCGAGAGCAAGGCAATCTCGGTTGAATGTCTACTTCTGAAGCCAGACTGGGTGTTGTCCAGGACGGGAGGTTGTTCTGTATGAGAAAGGCCTAGACTTGGTTAAACACAACTCATTCAGGTGTTTTTGCAATGAAAGGGATACTGGTCTATAGTTCTCTAAAAGAGTTGGGTTAAGAGTGAGTTTCTTAAGTAGTGGGGTTATCCAAGCCTGTTTTAAAGCTGAGGGAAAAACACCAGTGTGAAGGGATGTGTTAATGATGTGTGTGAGTGCAGGTACAACTGCATGAGAAATGGCTTGAAGGAGATGAGATCAAGCGGACAAGTAGTAGGATGATTGGAAAGGAGGAGTTTGGAGACTTCTGCCTCTGAGAGTGGAGAGAAGGATTCGCAAGTGTATGTTTGTTGGTAAGATGTGATTGCCACATGTGATTCTTAATTTGTGACCCTGGACCACAAAACCAGTCTTAAGTCGCTGGGGTATATTTGTAGCAATAGCCAAAATACATTGTATGGGCCAAAATGATTGATTTTTCTTTTATCAAAAAAGTCATTAGGATATTAAGTATATTAAGTAAAGATCATGTTCCACGAAGATATTTTGTAAATTTCCTACTGTAAATATATTAAAACTTAATTTTTGATTAATAATATGCATTGCTAAGGACTTCATTTGGACAACTTTAAAGGCGATTTTCTCAATATTTAGATTTTTTTGCACCCTCAGATTCCAGATTTTCAAATATTGTCCTATCGTAACAAACCATACATCAATGGAAAGCTTATTTATTCAGCTTTCAGATGATGTATAAATCTCAGTTTCGAAAAATTGACCCTTGTGACTGGTTTTGTGGTCCAGGGGCACATTTATAAAATTACAACCATCAGTGCACAATTCTCCACATCACAAACGGTCAAACTCATCAGCTATTAGAGTTGAGTAGAGTTGAGTTGAGTAGGAGGACAAAGGAGGGAGGAAATTGCTTTAAAGCGCATGCGAGAGGTGGACGAATTGTTCATTTTGTTGTGGTAGTATGTTCTTTTAGCAGTGGAGACAGATTAGAAATATTAGGTACAGTCATGGCCAAAAGTTTTGGCAATGACATAAATTTTGTGTTTTGCAAAGTTTGCTGCTTAAGCTGATGTGGTGTTCATTCACATTGTTTCTAGAATATTGTGTAGAGTGATCAGATGCATTTTAAATAATTGCAAAAAGCTTCATTGGCCAAAAAAATGAACTTTTCACAAAAAACCCCCAAAACAAATTTCACTGTTTTTTGATCCTGACACAAAATGACCAGCTAACATTAATTGACTAATCATATCAGCAGCACATGTGAAAGTGTGAATGAGTACTAGTCAGGGGAAATCACTATCATACTAATTAGACTGTAAGAGCAGACTGATTGCTATAAAAGGAGGGAAGAAGCACATCCAAATCATTGTGTTCTTGTTAGCAATGGTTACCGCCAAAGAAACACGTGCAGCCATCATCGCTTTGCATCAAAATGGCTTCACATGCAAGGAAATTGCTACAAAGAATATTGCACCTGAAAGAACCATTTACCGGATCATCAAGAACTTCAAGGAGAGAGGTTCAACTGCAGTGAAGAAGCCTTCAGGACGTCCCAGAGTGTCCAGCAAGCGCCAGGACCGTCTCCTCCTGAGGAGTCAGCTATGGGATCGTGTCACCAGCAGTGCAGAGCTTGCTCAGGAATGGCAGCAGGTTGGTGTGAGAGCATCTGCACGCACAGTGAGGCCAAGACTTTTGGACAACGGTCTGGTGTCAAGAAGGGCAGCAAAGAAGCCACTTCTCTCCAAGAAAAACGTCAAGGACAGACTGAAATTCTGCAGGAAGTACAAGGATTGGACAGCAGAAGACTGGTGCAAAGTTATTTTCTCTGATGAATTTCCCTTCCTTTCTGTTTGGGACATCTGGAAAATCTATTGTTCGGAGAAGAAAAGGTGAACGCTACCATGAGTCCTGTGTTGTGCCAACAGTGAAGCATCCTGAGATCATCCATGTGTGGGGTTGCTTTTCAACCAAGGGAGTGGGCTCGCTCCTAATTCTGCCCAAAAACACTGCCATGAATAAAGAATGGTGTCAAAACGTCCTGCAAGAGTGACTTCTTCCAATGATCCATGAGCAATTTGGTGATTATCCGTGCATTTGCTAGCATGATGGAGCACCATGTCACAAACAAGAGTGATAAAGAAGTGGCTCGAAGATCATTACATTGAAATTTTGGATCTGTGGCCAGGCAACTCCCCGGATCTCAATCCCAAAGCTAATAACCTCTGCAATTCACTCTGGCATGCTGGATATGAAGAACAAGGGTCAACACTGTAAATATTGACTCATTATATTTTTTGCCAATAAAAGCCTTTAAAACGTATGATATGCTTATCATTGTTTTTCAGTATACCATAGAAACATGGAAAAATAATCTACAAATACTGAAGCAACAAACTTTGTAAAACACAAAATGTATGTCACTGCCAAAACCTTTGGCCATGACTGTAGAATGGAAGCTTAAATTAGTTTAAATGGCTTAGACTTACATTGACATTGACGTAATATTTCTGTGGGATTTTTCCCAGTTTTGATCGTCATTTTTAGGAAAACCATAATTCCGATCAGATAGATAGGATATAGCACACTAAGTCAGATTAGTCTGAAGGTCTCTGCCTAGTTTGGTGGTTATAGCTTTAAAGGAGGAGATACATTTAGAAATTTTGTTCACAGAAGAAGAAGAATATTAAGCTTAAATAGAATATTAGTAGGTTGGCTTTCTCAAGCCAACCTAATGATTCACACAGCATCTGTTAATGTTTGAACATCATTTAAAATGAACCTTGAAACTCTGTTCCCCCCCCCCCCCTCTTTTTTT